>NW_008704261.1:1937971-1960775 GCF_000326865.2 Helobdella robusta | reverse complement strand
TCACCGTTTTTGTTTGCAATTGTGATGGATGTTGTGTGTAGAAACATAATGGAAGGGTTGTTATTTGAGATTTGTATGCAGATGATTTAGTCTTGATGGCTGATAGCATGGAAGAATTGCAGTTAAAACTTGACAGATGGAAAAGTGTTATTGAAAAGAAAGGGTTAAAAGTTAATATTGGTAAGACGAAGATAATGGTGAGTGGGGAAGCGAGTGATAAGTAAAATAGACCCCTGTGGGGTTTGTGACAGGAGAGTGAAGGCTAACTCGGTATTGTGTATAGGATGTCAGAAGTGGGTGCATAAAAGATGTAGTGGTGTGAGGGTGCACTGAAAAAAGTGGAAGGCACGTTCAAATGTAAGAAATGTGTTCATGGTGTGATTAATAGGACGGACGCAAGGACGTGGTTGAGTGGTGGTATTGAAAGAGTGGAAAGCTTTGTTTACTTAGGGGATAAGCTGAACGCGGATGGAGGATGTTTGAGCGCAGTTATGGCTAGAGTTCGTGTGGGATGGATGAAATTTAGGGAACTGGGTGGGGTATTGTGGAGAAGGGAAAGAAATGGTCAGTGAAGATGAAAGGGAGGGTATATAAAGCATCTGTGAGAGCAGCGATAGTATATGTATGGAGAGAACAGGTGGAGAAGGACAGAATGAAAGCGGGGTTGAGTGATACTGAGGCGAGTGACAAATGTGAATGGCGTCGAGGGGTATTTCGGTTTCATCATAGGTAGCCAAACGATCTCGATCTCGGGGAAAATGTCGTCTAAACGTGTGTTGTGGCTGTTGTTGAATATATATATTGGTCATTTTCTGTTAACTGGACCATGGTCCACGCCGGACCATTTTTTAATTTTAGCAGTATGTTCTCAATGTATATCATCAAATTTTTTTGAAAACTTGTATCGATGTAGAACGCTATATCTCTCAAACCAACAAAAATGAAATTTTTTGTACATATTAACGAAGTAATGACATAATAATAAAAAAGCAAATAAAATTCAAAAGCACAAAAAAGTTTGCAAAAAGTTAATTTTTTAAATGTTCACGTTTTTGATCGTCATAGCTCCAAATCTATTATAAAATAAGTAATTGTTTTATTATATATTTAAAGTACTTTATAATCTTAATTGATAAACAAGGTTTGGCTAAAATTTATCCTATATTTTTGGAGCTTTTGATCTTCAAATTGTCAAAAAATTGAAAAATTCATTTTGTTTGTCGCCACTTTTAACTAAGAAGAATCAAATTTTAAACAATTTTTTGTTTTGCATAATGTTTTAATAGCTTAACAACATATCAAAAACAAAAATTGCCATTTTCTTCTTTAATAAATGGAAAAGTTTCAAAAATGGAAAACATTTTTTACGTGTAAATTTTTTTATATTTTTTCACCTTAAAATTAATTTACAACCTATTAATATGCATAAAAACAGTTAAATAATAATATATATTATTATTTTTCAGTAAGCAACTTGATATCGCCAGGCAGAACAATTAAAATACGCTCAAAATTGTACCCAACCAATCACGTCGTTCTCAAGTCAATAGAAAAAAAAATTGTCTTTAAATTTTTTCAAAATTTTCACGTTTATATTATAATTTTCAACATTTTTTCCTCCTTAATATTACCGAAATATCATTTCCTTTTATCAACCAGGGCTACAAAGAGATCTGGCTCATAATTATTATTGTTGTCATTACTTAAACTTTTATTAAAATTGTATCCGGATGAATCAGAAGACAAACGTTTTGATAAATGTTGTTTATTTTGGTCTAAACTTTATCTACTAATTTGTCTTGACTACAAACCAGCCCCTGACACCAATCTTTGTCCCTTTTCCAATCCACTGCACAAACTTTTTCGGTGAGAAATGGCTAAAAAGTTTCATCCTGCCTGTAACCCTCCAATCGAGCTTGATATATTAAATTTGAAAAACTTTTGCAATGGCTCTCCTCACATAAAAAATATTCAATTGAAACATCATTTTCAATGTTTTGTATTATGTAGCTTATTAAATGCCTTTAATAAACGGAAGCGATAAAAACTTTGTGAACAAATCAGTCACTATTTATGCATATACTTTTGACAGAAAGCAGTATTTTTTATCTGGAGCAAATAAGGATTGGATGAAGAGTAACTTTCGTGTTGCTCCAATTTTGACACTGGAATGCATCCTGTATTATCACCAATTAATTTTAAGCCAAATCCTTTGAAGCAATACATTAAGAATCGCTAAAATGTTTTGATAGCTCTTTACTTAGGCCATAATTCGATAATCATGGATCATGGATTCAAAGTCAACATCAGCAAAATCAAAGCAATGAACACTGGTGAACCCATCCAATCCACAGCTACTAGACGATGGCCCTGTTCAGATTGTAAAGCTGGTGTAGGTAACAATTCAATCAGCAGTGTAACCACTGGTGTCACAAACGTTGTTTAAAAATAATTGGTTCTTTATCTAAAGTGTCCAATTTTGTTTGTCCTGCTTGCATCAATCCATAACAACAAATTCGAAATAGCACTGTTTTTGAAGCCATTAAGGTAGAGAAAGTCACATCGTTTCAATATCTAGGGGATGTTCTAGATTGTACTGGAACAGCTGAAGCTGCCGTTCGAGCACGCATACGTGCAGCCTGGAATAAATGGCATCTCCTTGCCTCTATATTGGTGCGGCGTGACATCCCAATACCACTACGATCAAGACTTTATAAATCTGTGATACGTCCTGTGTTGTTATATGGTGCAGAAACATGGCCAATGACAACCAAACTGGAACAACAACTTCAACGAACCGACATGAAAATGCTCCGATGGATGCAACGAATTAGTCTGAAGAACCACATCAAATCTACCGAAATCCTGCGTCGTGCTGGTTTAGATGATATGAAGGACGAATGCCGGCAACACCGTCTGCGGTGGTTTGGTCATGTCAAACGAAGTAGAAACAGTGCCATAACTTCTCTTGCAGTACCTGTTGAAGTACCTGGCACACGTCCCAAAGGCCGTCCAAAGAAGTCCTGGTCGCAAACAATCGAGCGAGACATGAAAGCTCTAAATTTAAATGAAATGGATACAGTTGATCGTCTAATTTGGCGCAAAACGTTTATGGCAAAGAAAACAACGTCCTACCTCGGGAAACCGGGTCTCTGGACGCAAAACGAAGATTGATTGATAATTCGATGATAACCTGTCGTGTTTTGTGACAAATTTTTGAGGAACAAACAATTGTATCCCATACAGTAATAATAAACTGCAATTATTATGATGGCAATTTTCATGAAAATTGATTATGTTGAAAAATCGACTTAAGACATTTTCAACATTTAATTATCTTGGCTATTCATCAGATCTGTATAACATACATTCACATGAAATAATATTGCACACTAATTTTTCACCAAGATATGTACCAAATTTTTATAGCACACTTTCAAGCATGATTCTAAATATTTTATGACTTACATCATGATGATGATGATAAAACTTTAAAATTATTAAATTAATAACTAACCAGATTGTGAGCTTCATCAAATATCAAAATGTTCCCTTGCAGTTCAACTCCATGTGCTTTTCTACTCTGAATATCAATAAAGTAAGATCATGCGAACGATTATGGAAAATAATAAGACTACTTAACATTAAGGTTGCAAAACCAAAATTTTCAATCAGGCATACTACCGCACTGGTGACATTTGGAATCTAATATATGCTGATGATATCGTTTTAACAGCCACGTCTGTGCAGAATGCAGCTCAGATGTTTGAAGATTGGAACACCAGACTCGCCAATTATGGATTCAAAGTCAACATAAGCAAAATCAAAACAATGAACACTGGTGAACCCATCGAATCCACAGCTACTGGACGATGGCCCTGATCAGTTTGTGAAGCTGGTGTAGGTAACAATTCAATCAAGTGTAACGGTTTAACCAGTGGTGTCACAAACGTTGTTCAAAAATAATTGGTACTTTATCTAAAGTGTCCAATTTTGTTTGTCCTGCTGGCATCAATCCACAGCAACAAATTCAAATTAGCAATGTTTTTGAAGCCATTAAGGTAGAGAAAGTCACATCGTTTCAATAACTAGCGGATGTTCTGGATTGTACTGGAACAGCTGAAGCTGCCGTTCGAGCACGCATACGTGCAGCCTGGAATAAATGGCATCCCCTTGCCTCTATATTGATGCGGTGTGACATCCCACTACCACTACGATCAAGACTTTATAAATCTGTGATACGTCCGGTGTTGTTATATGGTGCAGAAACATGGCCAATGACAACCAAACTGGAACAACAACTTCACCAAACCGATATGAAAATGCTCCGATGGATGCCACGAATTAGTCTGAAGGACCACATCAAAACTACCGAAATACTGCGTCGTGCTGGTTTAGATGATATGAAGGACGAATGCCGGCAACACCGTCTGCGGTGGTTTGGTCATGTCAAACGAAGTGGAAACAGTGCAATAACTTCTCTTGCAGATGTTGAAGTACCTGGCACACGTCCCAAAGGCCGAGCAAGAGCAAACAATCGAGCAAGACATGAAAGCTCTAAATTTAAATGAAATGGATACAATTGATCGTCTAATTTGGCGTAAAAAAAATTGGTAGCAAAGAAAACAACGTCCTACCTCGGGGGAACTGGGTCTCTGGACGCAGATACGCAGAAACGAAGATTGATTGATTGATCGATTGACTCCTTTCAAAGTCTTAAAAAACGGTTTTTGAAGCGCTTGCATTGTCGCAGACAGGAAAGGATGCTTTAGAAATTTGGAAAACTGTCTCTAAAGTTAATAACTAATGTGAAGATAAAATGGAAAATTGTAAAAACTACTATCGTTTTTGTAGCTCAAAACTTTAAGCATACGTAATAGTATACCTCAAAAATATACGTAATGTGTAACATTAGTAACATTACAACTAATGTGTTCATGTTGCAAAAAAAATTGTTGTGATCTCAACTTTTAGAATGTTTAATGTAACGCTATTTTGGTATTTTCGTGGCAATAAACGACTAAGATGCGATTACATCCAGCGTTAAATTGCTAAGTCAATTTTGGGCTTGAATGGGGACGACAGACTTGTAACAAACCTACGTTAGGCATGTGTACTAAAAGGGACAACCAATAAACGACGTAGAAAAGTTTAAATTACTGATATAGATTGTACAAAACGAGCACCATTTGTGATCTAGACGATGTGTGAACGAGTGATTTTGAAAAAAAAATAAACACATTAAAAAAACTCTAATAGTAGACAGAATAAGTAGAGATAAAAGAGTTATAAAGCAAAGATAAGGGAGCCAATGGAGTTGCGTGCAAAGAATGGTTGCAAGATGAATGAGTACATGTCTATTTTGAATAATTTGCAAATTTTTTAACACGAGTCGTAACGTATCAGATTATAAGCGACAACTGGTTGAGAAAGACAGTAGTTCCAACAACACAACTGCAATAATAACTACATTTGCCAAAGAATAGATGACTTGTATAAATACAGAAATGAAGAACATTGCCAGTGATACTAACATTTAAATGTGAAAAACAAGTTCTAGTAAATTTAATAAGAATATCATTTGATATATTTCAATTAATAATAATTTAAAAACTAAACTGTAACCTTATGCCTGTTATTCTAAGAACCAAAAAATAATCGATTGCTCAATGCTCAACTATCAGTCACTCACCAGTTTGTTTAGCAAATCAAATAATACTGACTGAATAAATCATCTAAATAGAAACTTAAAACTAACCTTAGGATCCAAGACATAATTGTAAGGCATGAATATGACATCAGCTTCTTTTTTTAGTTCTTTAGCCAAATAATATGGACAAAAACTATATATAAATAAAATTTTAACTAATGAGCAGCAGTTAAAGGATGGAACGAAAAATTGTTTGTAATTAGAAATTTTGTTAAAAAAGTATTAGTAAGTGTTTTAAAACATGAAAAGGGAGTTCTCTGTCTATTGTTAGTTTTTGTAATCCTTAAATGAAATAGACCTTAAGTAAAACAAAAGACATTGTTAGATGTTTTAAAATAAAAACAATTTTGATCATTGTTTACAAAATCAAGAAAATGTAAGAAACGAGAAGCATATAACAAATAACAAGAAAAAACCATGTTATAGTTAGTTTTTACTTATTTGAATTAACAGCCGATCGTTAGAGGTATTGAAAATTGTGAAACAGTGCAAAAAATAAACTTTTATGAAATAATGCCTATTTTTATAGATTTTAAGATCTGAAAGTTTGTCCAAAGCCGAAAATTTAAGTATTTTTGGAGAAATCGTTTAACATAACATAGTTTCCTGCTATATTCTTCTTTTGGTTTCTTTATATATAACTCTTGTTTGTCTTGTGCAATTTTCCAGCTGTAAATCCCTTTATTCTTAATATTCTTATTATTTTTAACCATTTTCTTCCTATAGCATACATTACATTCACCTTCTGATTAGCAATATTTTTTTTATTCTGATTACGTACCCAAATCAATTCAGAAAAGGCGGAAGAAATTCAGTGTACAACTTTGAATCTTTTGCGCGGGACCGTTTTTTTGAAAAATATTTGATAGTGTGTCATATGCTGCTCCTGCCATTGTCGTCTTTCTTTTGATTTCCCCTCCCGATCAAACGTTAGTCGCTTAGTTAAAAAGGCTTTTCAACTATTTTTATATCTTTTCATTTTAATTCCATACTCATCCTAAGTTCGCTTTTTCAGTAGTCGACACAATCTTTGTCTTGGCTACGTTTATTATGTTTTTCCCTCTTTACAGGTCATTTCTATCACCATAATTATAAAACGAATTGTTACTTCCCAACTCCTCGATTACCTTAACCATTCACCACTACCCAATGATCAGTCAGGTTTTCATCAAGCTAAGTCAATTAAAGCAGCAATGTTTTAGACATAGAAAATGTTCTGGCGCTACTAGATACACTCTTCAGAACTTATTTACGGCGTGCCGCAAGGCTGGATCTTAAGACTTATTTTGTTTATTATTGTTCATATTATGACGAATTGTTATTCTCTCGTACTAGCCAATTTCATTACTCAATCTTTTATTGTAGTCATCTCATTCTGTTTAGAAGTGATATAATAGATACGTCAGAAATACTTCGAGAACTATTGGACGGAATATATATTAATAATAATAATCTGCTTAGCACTCTGACTGGCTGAGAAGGGTGCTTCAGCTACCTAAAGGGCTCCGGCTACATTCGAATTCGTTTTAAACGTTCAGGCTACATTGCAAGCACTGCGGTTACATTTATAACGCTCTGCATTTTTCTTACATTTTTTCATCAGTAACGAATGGGATTGATGACTTGATACTATTTAAGAAGTTCTTTCATTGTGAGTGTGTGATTTGTGTGTGGCTTTAACAATATACTTTTTCCAAGTTCTTTGTGTTAGCTTTTTAATAATTAAAAAACTTTGAAAAAACGTTAAAAATATGTGATTTTTTTTTAGTTCGTTTTATTTTACTTCATTTTTTTGTACTTCTTCATAATTTGTTTGTTTTGCAAATTTTAGTTAGAGCCCACTTGAATTTTTAAAAACTGAGTTGAATTAATTGATTGATTGATTGATTGATTGATTGATTGATTGATTGATTGATTTATTGATAGATTGACTGACTGACTGACTGACTGACTGACTGACTGACTGACTGACTGACTGACTGACTGACTGACTGACTGACTGACTGACTGACTGACTGACTGACTGATTGATTGATTGAATACTTTGCAGATAAATCAATTCAATTTATGGTCTTAGACAAAACTGACTACAACACCAAAATCAAACACTTACTCAACGACAGCACAAAATCTCAAGCAATCACAAAAGACCCTACTCCTCACCTAAAAACTAAACTCCACGCAATAATAAGGAAAATCAGCAAAAACATACCTCAAGAAAAAATCCAGCTACTCCATGGCGAATACTCACCTGGATACCTCTATGGCAACATCAAATCGCACAAAAATAACAACCCCCTTCGACCTATCATCAACCAAATTCCAACAGTAATATGTCCTATTACAAAATATCTAAACAAAATTTTGACCCCATACATTCCTAATAACTATAATCTCCAGTCCTCACGGGAACTTATCAATCTATTGAACACTAACAAACCATCAAATCATATTGCTACTCTGGATATTGAATCTTTGTTTACAAATGTTCCCATTCATGACAAGTGATATTATCATCGATAGTGTTTATCACTCAGACATGGTTCCCTAGTGTTAATCACCCAGACATGGTTCCCTTAAAAATACCAAAAGCACATCTCAAATCTCTTCTCCAAATCTGCACCACCGAAGCACCTTTCCACACCCCCACAGGCAAGCTATACAAGCAAATTGACGGTGTCCTGTTCGCAAATTTCTTTTTAGGACAACTTGAGCAAATTAAAAACAAACATTTATGTCAGATATGTTGACAACATTTTCGTTGCATACGATGATCCAGAACAAGTCAACCAACCCTGAACCAATCAAAATTGATTTTCACCACCGAGCACGAAAGTGAAAATTCATTGCCATTTCTGGATGTTTTGGTAATGCATGACGAACAAAGATTTACAACTGCCTATACGTCAACCCAACAAATAAAGGTATTTGTTTAAATGGGCTAAGTGAATTTACGGAACAATTCAGAATAAGTAGAATAAAATCCTTTGTGAACTGTGCATTCACGCATTTATCCTCAACTGAAGATCGCAATACGGACTGAAAAGAATTACTAATCTACTAGTAAGCCATAAGCCATGGTTACAAAAAATCATCCATTGAGAACACCATTTAACAAAGACTAGGGCAAGATAGCAATATATTTAAAAACAAGAATGACAACGACATAATCCTATATTACAGAAATCATGTCAACGGCACATAAAATAGACGAAGTCGTCCTCAAATAAATCCTAAAAAGAAATATTAAACCAATCAATGACACTAATAAAATAAAACTCTGGATATACTACAATATTTGGAAGACATCACATTTAGTCATAAAGAACAACTGCACTCCTTAAGACGAATCTACTTTGAAGCGTAATTATGTAATATATGAATTTAAATGTAGGCGTCAACAACATTCGTATATTGGTGTTACGACCACTTCACTATTATGACGTCTCACAATGCATAAACAAAGAGGAGCCATTAAATATCACTTGCAATCAGCACATGCAACTACGATAATCCTCCAAATTCTTGACAACAACGCAAAAAAGATTTATCAAAACACCAACACTATACATCTAAAAATTGCAGAAGCTGTTCTAATAAATATCAATAAACCCCAAATAAACATCCAACAAAAATGGTAACATTATTACCAACTCGATGCCTTACTACTAATTTCAATAACAATGAAGAACAAAGGAATGACAACAACAAAAATGAAGAATACGACACCAACTAATAAACTTTGCTAAAGAACTTTGCTTTGTTTAAAGAAACTATATAAAACAAACATGCACTTAAGATGCTTTATGAAAATTCGAAATAAGGCCTTATCTGCATGATGAATTTGGATAACAATTTGGATAACAATAGTTTCATTAAATTTTCGTGATGAACTTGGATAATTTTATTTTCAACAAATAGAAAAATTTCCAGAAAATTCTAATAAGGAAAATTAAAAGACAAACTTTAAATTGATTAATGTCAACAATACGGTTAGCTTGGTCATTATCAAAGCATAAACAAATAAGGATTTGCGTGCAGCTTGCTATAGCTTAGTAGCAGAGTATAACTTTGTTTCCGCGAATTAACGCAACAAACACTTTACAGTTTATGGTGAATGTATACATTTCGCCCAGTAAAACGCGCAACTTATACGTCAATATCAGTTTTTAATATTCGGCTATCAAAATCCGGCCGGATATCAAAAGTACTATCCGGTGCAACCCTAGTATTTATATGCACTGTATGTTGTTATAATCTCTAAAAAATATTGAAGAGAATTGTAGTATAATACCACTACTTCATCACATTTAGCTAAAGTCAATACAAATTTACGTAGTTGGTGTGTAACATAATGAAAAACGAAAGTTTTACATTCAAGGAGTGGTGTTACTTGTTGTATAAACAAAAAAAAGCGTATTTGCTAGAAAACCTAAGTGTTGAAGACCGTGTACATTATTAGCCAGAACAAGTGTACATATAGTACACTTGTTCTGGCTAAACAGAAAGTATAACAGAAAACATAACAGAAAGCATATACAATATTCAAAAAAGCTGAATTTTGGCCGTGCTGGTCAACAAACCACCAATAACATCTTATTGCAGAACACATTTAATTAAGGTTGGGTAAACTATATGAAGCGAAATATCTGTTATTCACTTAATAAATTATTATTTCACTCAAAAATATTTAACTAAAATAATTATAACTAAAAAATTTAAATTGATTATCATAAAAACAACCTGTTCTTACGGCCTGATGTTAGTAAGTCTTCAATGTCAAATACCTGATTGGCACACTGAGGTTTAAACGCTGTAATAACACAAAAAATTAGTAAAATTATAATTAAAGGGCGGTGAAATACTGTAATGGTTGAGGCGCCTGGTTCTGCTCTTTTTTATTATTATTCTTTAAAAATCAAGATCTGACAGACGCAAAAACTGTTACAGCATGCAAGGTAGTAGTATAAAATTAAACGAATAAGTAAATAAATAAAAAAACGGTGAAAGAAAAATGTTTAAACATGAAAAGTAAAATAAAATAGAATAAAATAAACAATGAATAATAATAAAATAATAAAATAAAATAAAATGACAATAAAATGATGTAATGGCATAAAAAGGCAAATTAATAGACTAGATGATGACTTAGTGAGTTAGTGAGGTGATCGATAAATAAATACTAGTTGTGTGAATGATAAAGTTTTAAAGATGTGTGAGGTGTCTTTTGATGAAGGTCTTTTCCTGATATGTAGATTGGGTGGCGACTTCATTTCCCTGTTCCCCGAGGTAGGACGTTGTTTTCTTTGCCATCAATTTTTTCCAAGTCTAAGTACCATAGAGGGGCCATTCTGATTTTTTCTGCAACATCCCTCCGCTATTGCATACTTCCCAGGGATTCTTGGCAACCCTTGACCACTTAAGGCCTGCTTGGAACTAGGGGCCGTTGTTTTTCTTTGTGATGGCATAGAATAATTTTGGGAAAAATTTTTACATTCGGACACCCATCCTGACGACAACCATCAGTTATAAACGGTGGGCCTAGCCTTTTGCTTAAAAGCACGCAAAGCAGCGTAGATGCAGTTTTATGCCCAGACACTCAAAAAATATACTATAAGATAGTTCTTTAAAATATGATGCTTTGCATAACAATATCATTTTAATTTTAAAAGCTAATGGTAAATAAATAAGCAAATATTTAAGTTGTTTAGTCAAAAATATTCTTTTTCATGTTACTTTCATCTTTATACACATGATAAAATAAATATCAAAATCAAAATGAACAAACAAAAGGTAAATAAAGTTATTGATTTATTGATACATTTAATGCGTTTTATAATTAATTTTTCTTATATGTATGCACTGGGAGTAGTTTTAATTGGTAGAGACATAAAGAGTGAATACTTGGTCAGGAACTTATTCATTTTAGCAAATGATTCTCGAGAGTAAAATATATATAAAATTATTTTATAAAGCTATACAAGCTGAACATTTATTAGGCTATAAAACTAAATTTTAAAAAAAGTTTGCACGTGGATTTATCTTATGCATTCGTCATCTGTATATTAAAAACAAACTAAATAAGTTTCAGGTATTTTAAAACATCCCACAAGCTCGTTAAATTTATAAAAATCTGACAATAAAAACCAAAAAGTTCAACTATGCATGATCAACCATTTCACCAGTTTCCACATTATGATGAAATAGCAAAAAACAATCTTCATATAAGCAAGGCAAAATATTTATAGTTGATTACATTACACATTGAACAATAGTGATAATTGATGTTTCTGATGGTATCAAATGAAGAAACATTCACAAAATAAACAAAAGCCACTAAGTAAAAGAATAAAAAAGGTGACTCAAATTTTGTCATAGATATAGATGAAAAATGTCAACCTATATAAGTTAATCTGTTCCTTCAACAGAAACATATGACAATAAAGATTTTGAGAATTAAACGAGTGGTGCAATGTAAAAATCAGCTTGTAAATAAATCATAAAAAACCTAGACTCAAAAGGTTGACGAATTTATAAAAACGTACGATCTAACAAAAATTGTAAAAAATTTATAAAAATTTTTACCTTCTACTTGATTGTAAAAATGGCAAGATCTACTGGACACCTTTGCTCGACACATGTACACCTGACATTATTGACAAAGAAACATTAAACAAATACATATATCAAAGAACAGTTTGAAAAACTTTATCAGAGTAGATTATAGATTTTCCATAATTTATATGAAACAAATCTTTACAGCGTGCCCTATGCATAACGTTGGAGCCCAGATAAACAAATGTCAGTATGACCACCAAAGGCCCGTTCAAACAGATGCTGCTTCAATCGTTTCTTAGAGTTAATAAGTTAAAAACGATTTAACAGTGAATGACGAACGCTGAAAAATTCAAAAATTAAAAATGTATCTGGAAAAGAAAGCACGGTATAAACATAATATTTATCTATACTTTATCTTTATTGTTAGATGGCAGAAAAGTTCATTACAACTAAATCGCAACTTATAATTATTTCAGAAAGTGACATGTCATTTATAAATTCTCCACATTGTACACAACTTTTCCAGTGTTTCCAAGTTTCTCTAATATAATTTTAAGTTATGTATGTATCACTATGATCCAAAATATAAATCTTTTCATGACATCTATTTTATCACTATCAGTTTCGTTTTAGCCATAATTATCATAACTATTAAGGCCATTATAATTCACTTTATTTACCTTAGATGTGTTGCTAGTTTCCTTCATTATAGTAGGGTGGATGCACATTTGTTCACGAGAACCTATGACAACTGCCTTCATGCTAGATAAAACAAAAATAACTTTTAGTTTAAAATACATTAATAATTATGATTTAATAATCATTTTTTTAATTCTTCATTTATAACCCCGCCATGTATGAATGCTATTGTTGGAAAATAGAAGCATGCCACTCAAAAAGAAAGAATGGTTCTTCTCTTCGCACATGCCAGTCCCAAGTCTGGGTAAAGTAGAAAAGGTAAGTTGGAGTGAAGGCAGGATCTTTACTTGACAACAAGTTTTATGGAATCCTAAACCTACTTTGATATGCACCAAAAATGTGCGTGCTCATGCGACAAAGCCTCCCAGGGTTGAGAATCTATAAACGTGCATGATGATGAATTCTTTACCTGTCTTGCTTCAATTAATTCAGTTCGTCTTCAACAATCGATAAAAAAATAAAAATTTTCATTGAAATGAACAAATATTTTAACTTTTTTCAAATCTATGATTGCAAAGGTTTAAAACAATCACCTTGAAACAAATTCTTTTATTTCTGTGTCTAAAGCCTTTAAAAAAAGTTCATCTGGGCTCAAATTGCCTCTAACGCCACAAACTGTCCACCACTGTTAAACACTTTTAGTTCCAAACTTACTCATACTATCCATCAGTCACCAAAATTTTTCTCATAATTACCATGCTAAATTTTACAACTCTTTACATTAAAAATATTACTTACAAATCAAAAAGCATTTTGTGATCTAAGTTTTAATTCATTTTTATTAAATTTTTTCTTTAAAATATCAACAATCCCTAAAATATTTCCTTTATCTTCAAAAAACGGAATAGAATAGGTTTGAAGTACAAGCAAACCCTCTTGCCGCCATTATATAGAAATATCCATGACGTTTGACATCTTCTCTTCCAGACATAAAATTCACTTGGTTGTATTATAATTAGCACTATCTTGAAATTTGTAAGATTGATAGGTTTATCGACATCTTCAGTAAAATTTTTTAACAACCTTTCTGAGGGTCTTTGTAATCTTTTTTCATATGTAGCCGACATTTATAAATTTTACATTTACACTGGCAGATTTTTTAAACTGAAGAGTGAACCGTGCCTAGGTAAAGATGTGGTCATTACTAATTTTTAAACAAGCGTCGAAATTCATCAGTATTTATAGTGTTGATTTATTTTTAATTTATATTATGTCAGTGGGACCAGATTTATAAAGTTCTATAAATGGTAGCTAAAAAAATTCTGCAGTAATTGCTGCTGTCAGTTATAATTGTAAGCAAAAAACAGTCAACCATCTTTAATCTATACATTTGAAAAAAATTAAATAAATATTACATAAAATAAAGAAACAAAGACTGATAATTTTGTAATAGCTGCCATCCGACATGTAAAATAATTTAAATTATGTGAAGGATTGAAATATGTAACACAAATGAAAATATGAAAGGCGTAAAAGATTATCATAAAAATAATTTCTAAATTTGCTTCCATAGAGTAATCATTTTGTGTTTTCGCAATAATTTTTACAGATTTTTATCAACTTTTCCTTTAAAATATGATTATTTTCCTATAAGCATGGGGCTTAGAAAATTATTGAAATGTGCGATTGAAAGCTATATTCCACTTACCTTGATAAATCACACATTAAAAACATTTTAAAAAATTTAATTTGTTCATTAAGAACAACACCTACAGACAATTTTCATATTTATTCTTACCAATGACAATGATTACAATAAAAAAATAGCTATCTGGAAATGAATTTCTTTTGCTATAATAAAATTAATTTAAAAAATTAAACTGTTTTGCAATAATTAATGGAAATTTCTTATGAAGTTATATTATTTAATGGCCAAATCATTTAATTAACATCTTTATAATGCAAGCAACTGCCATGTAGCACAATGTATTTTAGTTTATTAAATTAATTAGGATCAACAAAATTTTGTATTATCAAATCAAATTACTAGCTATAAGATGTCCTTTTAAATTCATGTACAGCCTGGTTTAATTGTGAATGTGTTCTGGAGGCATAAATGATTTTTGGTGCTCCTGGTAAGTTAAAATTTCTGACAATAAAGATTAAAGAAATAAAAAATGAATTACCACTTTGAAAAATCAAAAGTAACCAAAAAAATATCCAATTAAATTATCCAACGAATTATCTAACTGTTGATGAAAAATTTGACTTACCAGAAAAAACGTTCAGTTAATTAATTGTTGACTATCACACAGAAAGGCAAAGGATGAACAATAAATAAACAGCTACAAACCAAACTCTCCGTTCCAAGTTCCTGCAGCACCATCTAACATTTTTTCCAAATCCTGTTTGCATGCCTCTTCAATGTTTATGTTATTATTAATCACTCTGTTCGCCTCCTGGTTATTTAAATGAGAACTATTTCCTGTTTATTAATTTTTTTAAATTTAACCTATAACTTTATTTCAGTGATATAATATAAATAAACGACTTGTTCGTAACATCATAAACAAAATTAATTAGAAATTTGAAAACATCGTTCATCAGTAGAGATAGTCAAAAATGACTGGGATAGAAAGCAGATATAAAGTAAATGTAAAAAATTATATAGCCTCATCATCATCATCCTCGGTTCAGTCGGGTCAGACTTACCATGATCCCATGGTCAATCTGCCTTCACCTCTCTGTTGCAGTAACCAACTCATTTGGGTCCAATATAATGTCTTCGATGATTGATTTAAAATATTTTACTTTGGTCTTCTCCTTCTGTGTGTTCCCCTCATCCTTCCCATCATCAGCATTATTTTCTAAAGAATTGTGTACTTTCATGATATGTCCGAAGTGAATGAGTTAAGTGAGTTCATTTTATAACATCGTAAGTTCCAATGATAACTTTGGTCTCATCTTCTCCAGCATATATTCATTTGTTTTTTTTTGGTCTATGGGATCCTAAAAAGTCTTTGCCAGCACCATAGTTAAAACACATCTTTTTTTTAACTGAACGTTTTTATCTGTCCTCTTAACTGTCCAAGTCTCTTCTCCATATGCAACCATGGAAAACATGAAAAACCTCATCATAGTAGTAAAAAAACTTTGATTTCCAGATTTTATTTAGATTGGTCATGGTATTATTCTGCATTTTATTTCATTGCAGCATTCACCTTTCCCAACGATCATTGATCAAAAGAAAATAAATTCATTGACGATTTTAATTGCTTCTCCCCAACCATTGAAAGTTATTTTGCTAAATTTTGTCACACCTTTACATTCCTTTTTTTAATCTCAAAACATTTAATTTCTTTTCAGAGTGAGCACACAGTTTTCTTGTTTCTTGAAGAGGCTTTTAATTAAGTTTATCAGATGTCCTGGTAATCTCATTTTCTCCAAAGTCTTCCACAGTTATATAGTTCTATGGTTAACAGTCAAATGTAAGAAATGTGTTCATGGTGTGATTAATAGGACGGACGCAAGGACGGGGTTGAGTGATGGTATTGAAAGAGTGGAAAGCTTTGTTTACTTAGGGGATAAGCTGAATGCGGATGGAGGATGTTTGAGCGCAGTTACGGCTAGAGTTCGTGTGGGATGGATGAAATTTAGGGAACTGGGTGGGGTATTGTGTGGAAAGAAATGGTCAGTGAAGATGAAAGGGAGGGTATATAAAGCATGTGTGAGAGCAGCGATGATATATGGTGGGGAAACTTGGGTGTTGAGGAGAGAGGAGGAAAGTGTACTGCAGAGGGCTGAAAGAGCTATGGTGAGGATGATGTGTGGGGTTAAAGTGAAGGATAGGAGGAGTAGTACAGAGCTGATGTCAATGATGGGACTGAATGAGGACATTGTGACATTGATAAGGAGATCGAGATTGTGGTGGTATGGACATGTGTTGAGAAGGGATGAAAGGGTCGGGATTAGGCGAGCGTTGGAGTTCGAGGTTGAAGAAGTGGTAGGAAGGGGTCGTCCGCGATTGGGATGGAGAGAGCAGGTGGAGAAGGACAGGGTGAAAGCGGGGTTGCGTGATACTGAGGCGAGTGACAGATGTGGATGGAGTCGAGGGGTATTTCGGTTTCATCATAGGTAGCCAAACGGCAACCCCCGATCTCGGGGAAAATGCCGTCTAAACGTGTGTTGTTGTTTTGTTGTTGGTTAACAGTCAAAACTTTTACAGTGCAGTAGTCAATAAAACAGAAATACTTTCTTTGTTGTTTATTTGCTTTTTCTATAATCCATCTCATGTTGGCAATATGACCCATAGTGGTTCCTTCTTTCTAGGTATTGGTGCAGCAGTGCCTGCATGATTTTCCATATTATTACTAATATGTAAAATGAGTGCAATAGTCTGTGCAACCATTGGCCCTTCCCTAGGTATGAATATTGATCTTTTCCAATCCTCTGGCAATCATTAATCCATATTTTCTGATATAATACGGTAAGTGATTTTATTAAAAACAACAACACAGTTTAGACAACATTTTCCCCGAGATCGGGAGTTGCCGTTTGGCTAACTATGATGATACCGAAATACCCCTCGACGCCATTCCATCATAAGTAATTTATTTGGCTAATTTTTACGCAGGATGCCCTTCCTTACGCAACCACAGTTATAAGCGGTGGGTCTAGCCTTTGATGATCCAACATCACTCAGAAGGCAGTGAGGGTCAGTTTAATGTCATAACCAGGACATAAGTGATTTTATTAACTCAACCTGCAAATTTTGCAAAAGTTCTATTTGAATTCTATACCCTTTCCTTTTTTATTAATTTTTAATTTTTTTAGCCGTGTTCTTTAAAATCCATTCTACTTCAATCTTCAATATATCCAGTTCTGACACCGCCTTTACTTTATTTTCTTCATCTTTCAGATCTTGTTTACTTCTTTGATGGAGCTCTTCCGATTTGAGTGTAAACTTTCCAATTATGTTTTTATGGTCTCAAATACATCTCTTAATTTTCCTCTCTTCTTCATATCATCAATCTGTACAGAAGTCACAGCGGCAGCTTGAAGCAAGCATACATAAGTTATCCAAAATGAGTTTCTTTTTCAGGAGTTTTATAATCTTTCTCCTGCTGCATTCTTATTGCCCAATCCATATCTTCTTACTCCAGTCCATCTCCTACTTTTGCATTAATAACTCCAATGATGAAAACACCTTGCGTTTTGGCATCTTTTAGTATACACGATCCAATTCTTCCTGCGAGTTTGTTTGAATTTCTTCTTCATACACTGATGTTGGTGCTTATATTTGTATCATTTAAGATTACTTGGCTTCTTTGAATTTTTTTTAGTACAATTCTTTTATTAATTGAATAAAATCCTAGAGCTGCAGCTGCTATTGATATTACTCATACTTTACTGTGACAATGGTGAACAAGTTCACCTTCACTTACAATAAGATTCTAAACTATAATGGACATGTACAACTTATCAAAGAAAAAATTCAACAGTAAATAAAAGAATAATCGACCTAATCATGACTGGGCAGTGCGATAATGTTATGAATATGGTCACCAAGTTAGCTTAATCAGTAGGAGTTGCATGTCTTGCACTGTTATTACGTGATGGCATGGTTCAAATAATGTCTGTCCAAAACTTAAAGACAATCATAACCGTATGATGCAATGCTTGCCCATACTTAATGTGTATCAAATGATGTGGATAGTACAGCCTTTGTGACCCGATGGTTTAATTATAGGTAAGGAATAGTATGTAAGCAGTTTAGCATTTGACAGAGCTGCATTATAAAGAATAAAAAAAACTAAAAAGATACCCAGCACTTCTAATGCAGTGACTGGGTTTGAATACAAAGTAAACCCACTTATCGCTTGCAATGTGTGTTTTCATATGCACAGTATCTTAGCTGTTGATACAAAAAAAAATGGTTAAGACAAAAAAAATTCAGCAAAAATTTATTTATAATTCATTGCATGTAAAGATAAAAACAAAATTTTCTAGAGGATCAATGGAGAAAAAATTGAAAAAAATAAATTTATTGATTTACCTGCATTATTTTTCCATCTGTTATTAGCAATTTGTGCTTTTTTGTTTTCAAGCCATGCAAGACCAGCACAAAGTAAGCATAGAGTTTTTCCTGTACCAGTTGGACTTTCCAAAATGCCATTCTTTGACTAAAAATAAAAGTATTCAATTTGAGATTACTTCATTAAGGTTGCAACAAAGTCAAATTAATTAAAGTTATTATTTTCAGTTTTTTCAATATTCTCACATTTTTAAAAGTTATGCTAAGGGTAAACAAAACATTCCTTTGCAAAATATGGATTGTATGCAAAATGTGAAAATTTGGTAAACTTCATTTATATTTTATAATCATTTGGTAATCATTTATTTATATTTTTTTCTTACCTAGTAAACTGTAATTATCATTCAAACTATATCATTCAAACTGTAATTATCATTATCATAAAGATAAACTATCGTTTTGCACTAAATCTTTGAAAATTAAAAAAAACTATGTTTCAGAAATTGATAAAATAAAATAAAATAGATTAATAAACTGAAATTTTTATAGGCCATAAATGCCTGATGAAATTTTTATTAAAAATTCCGTTTCTTAATCAGTTATTGGCATTTTAAGCTTTAAAAATTGTTTTAAAACAAAAACTTAAGCCACAGATTTTTTTTTAAATTTTCACCCAATGAACTTAGATATGTTATTAAATTAATAAATCCTGAAAATTTCACTGGCTCTAAATTATTACTTTGCGAGTTATTTGAGTTTTATCATTTAACGCTAATATTTAAATCCTTGACTGTGAAATCCTTGGCCGAGTTGTGTGTCTGTGTAGTTTATTTTATGGACCTCTCACTGACAAAATTAGTGAGAAAACGAACCAACCGTCCTGAGACTTTCAATGACTTTCTCCATGTAACTGACCTGACATGGATAAGGTTCGTACGGAAAATTAATTTTTATTCCTGAAACATCAACGTACGGCATCGTGATAGAAGTAAAATTTTGATTTTCGCTCGAAACTTTAAGAAGTTCACGTGACTTGATAGAATACTAATAATCAACCAAAGTGAATTAATTCAATATAAAGTTTTTAAAAAAATAGCTGAACTTAACCATATATGTAGAATAAATTTACATATACCTAGGATACCTCTAATTTTTACATTTATATAGTTTATTGAAATTATTTATTCATTTTTTAACGATGCTATTTATTTTAAATTTTTTTTAATTGATTAATTTCATGCATTTTTTTTGGTGTGCGTACCATGTGCGTCCAGCCCACAGCCAAGCTGATTTGAGATCGTAGTGCTTGGTAGGCATTATCCTGGAAATATGAATGTGAAGGTTTTTAAAATGATTAGTTCGTTTTATGTCATTTAAAAGTAAAAATTACTGAATTATCGTGTTTATTTTGGGGAATAATTAAATTTGGAGTGATAAATTCAGTTAATGAATATTGTAACCATATATCTATCTTTGAACTCTCTACCTCATTCTCCAACTACTTCTCCATGACTAACGAAGCTCAGAGCGGTGGATCTCAAAACCCTTTTCATCTGTTTACTAAATTCACGGAGTAGCGCGTTGAACATGCGGAAATAGCGCTTTAAAAATTGATTGATTGATTGAAATATCTACCTACCAACTAACAATCAACATCACTCTACCCCAAAAAGCTTTCGTACCAAATGACCTTTCAAACAGTAGTCACGTATGGTTAAGAGTAGATCGAGTACGTCGTCCACTGGAAGCACCATATACAGGCCCTTTCAAAGTGATTGAACGTAACGACAAATACACCCAAATTGAATTGTTACCAGGAAATTTTAAAAACGTGTCAATTGATCGATTAAAGCCAGCTTGTTTATCATTACCTCTAACAGCCAAACCAGAATAAACAACAAGAATAGTTCGACAACGAACAACAAACTTTCTACAACAGATTCAACAAAACCAGCAACATCAGACACAAAATCTACTGAAACACCAGAAACAGCAACAACAACATCAGGCGCAACAACGACACAAGAAACAAGACCGACGTCAACCAAATCCGAACCAACGACCCAACACTCCAGAAAAGGGAGGCGAATAACATTCAACAAACGAAATGAATATTTTTATTTTTAAACGGCTCCGCCTTTTGTGGGGGAGTATTGTAGGGATCAAACATTCATTTATTAACTATCTTATTTATTAATTATTATTAAAGATTATTGCAATTTTCAATGTTACCTAATCTATGTTAATTTTTTATGTCTGCTTCTCTCTCGATTTCTTCCCTTTTTTCTGGGAGCTTGTAAACGAAACGGGTCGAGATTCAAGTGGGAAAAAAGATAATATTTTATTACGCCTGAATTGTGTTTGTTTTATTTATTTTAACTCACAACAAGGTGTCTTGTTAGTAGCATAAGTTCGTACTAACAGGGCATCCCTAGTAAATTCGTCAATTATAATTTTGACTAGCTAGATTCTCCTGTCGAGGATGTTAGCCTAACATATTTTTCACCGTGGCCCCTGGCAGATCAGCCTACCGCGTTTCCTGTTTAATCAGCCTGGACTCGTCCTTTAAGTTTAATACCCTGACGCATTGACCATCGTATTCCTTCGGAAGCAGCGTCCTAGCAACATATACACCCGATTTCCTTACCTTGCTTCAAAACATAGACAATCTGTCAATGTTAATTTGGGTGGCTGGCATTTGTCGGTACATCTAATTCTGCTCGTGCCGGAATTTGCACTTCCATACTGGAGTAGATTCGGCACAATCGTCCATTTGACGATCCTTTAGTGACAACTTCACTATTCTATTATTGTTACCAACGGTAACCCAGGCTCCGTCAAACTTCTATGATACTTTATTACTTCTCTGAGGGCATTGGGAGACAAAGTGTCCTGGTTTTCCTCAGCCAAAACAAACCTTTTCACCCCTTACCTGAGGAACCGTTGGCCTTACCTCATGATCTCGAAGAACGTCAAGCGATTGACGAAGCGAGTCAATTTGGCGCTCCACTGCCTTCATCCTATCCTCCGTTGTGTCCTGCATGTTCCTAACCCGTGGAATAAACTTGTAGGATGAATTAACTAAATTTTTTGAAACTTCAAGGCGCTGTGCAATTCTTAACGAATCATCAATATTTCTTGGTTCCCTTTCTCTAACTTTTAGTTCTAAATCGGCGTCAATGAGAGCAGAAAAAAATCTCTTGTCAACTGTATCGCCAACTTTGACTGTTCACCCGAGTAGGCTAACGACATTAATTTTTTTACTGTTTGTGAAAATTCACGCAGTGACTCACCCGGTTTGTGTCGAAGAGTCTGCAACTCATATCTATACGACTCCTCGTGACCACTAGTTCCATAACGGTTTTCTAGCTTCATACTAATTTTCAATAACCTAGTCCTGCTAAGTCCCAAAGGACTTCTGCAGCCTGTTGAACCGCACATCCCTAATCTAAGCATGTGACGACTTACTATATATAGCTTCAACACAAAGACAACAGCCCTTCTTCTTGCGACATTTTACGATCGAACTTCTCTTTGTCTAATTGCATTGCCGAACACGTTTTCATTTATTTTGTATTACGTAAATAAATACGTTATAAACATTCTTACTTGTTATTAGTTTTTTGATGAGAGATTGTAGCTGCTGAAGTTGTTGTTGCGTGGCAAAACCAGACCAGGAGGGAGCTGCATATTTGATGCGTGAGATGATGAGTGATTCGGTGATGTCGAATAATTTGACGCCTCTGAGACCATGTGAACGGAGTGTTTTGAGTGCGTGAAATGTTTGAAAGCCTTTTGTGATGATGTAATTGATATGAGGTGCTATATTGAGTGTGGAGGTGAATGTGATGCCTAATATTTTT
>NW_008704261.1:1929590-1937921 GCF_000326865.2 Helobdella robusta | reverse complement strand
TGATTGTGCGAGTGATTGATGGGTGTCAGGAGGTATGTTATTTTTTTACGGCTATTGTGAATGATGAGTTTGAATGATTTATTGAGATTAAGTGAAAGGTTGCATTGTTTTGACCATGTGGTTAATGAGTCGAGTTGTGATTGGATGGTGTTTGAGTTAGATGATGGGATGATAAGGTAGGTGTCGTCAGCGTATTTGATGATTTGATTTGAGCTATGAGAAGTTTTGAGAGTAGAAGTGTTGATGATAAAGGTAGATGGACCAAGGACAGAATCTTGAACTATGCTAGAGTTAATAGGTAGAGTAGATGAAAGAATAGAGCTAAATAGAGTGGAATGACTCCTATTAGATAGGAAATTAATTATGATATTGTAAATGTTGTCAGATAGTGGAAGAGAGGCTAACTTATTTGAAAGTAAGAAATGATTGTGAGTGTCAAAAGCTTTAGAGAAATCGAGGGCAATAAGATGAACATAATTATTATTTTTAAGGAAAGATGTTATTGTGGAAGTAAGAGAGATGATGGCGGATGTAGATAAGCCTGTTGGTCGAAATGCGAACTGGTCTTGTAATAGTGGTTTGACGGATGGATGGTTGAAACATGGATAGATGAATGACCTAACGATGAATTTTTCTAGAATACGTGAGAGAATGGGGGTGATAGATATTGGGCGATAATCTATTGGTGATGATGGGTGTTTTGTTTTAGGAATTGGATGAATTGTGCTGGATTTCCATTGTGATGGGATGAATGAGTGAATTAAGCAGTGATTGTAGAGTGAACATAAGGTGCTGGAGATGAATGGAGCGATGATTTGTAGAAACCATGCAGGTAGACCGTCTGAACCTGTACCGCATTGGCAAGCCTTCGTTAGCATGTGCAGGACTGAGTATGGTGTAAATTGTTGATGTTGATGACTATTGATTGTAGTAGCTTTTGTTGGTGGAATTTTGTAGGACTGGTTGGTTGACATGGAAGCAAAGTGGGTGTTGAGTGTGTTGGCATCAATATGCTGCACGGTTGATGTGTTGAGTGATTTCTCAGAGCCTCTAATCTTGTTGACTTGTTCCCACATGGCTTTGCTTCCACACTTACTATTAGTAAAAGTTTTTGAGTTGAAGTTGATAATAAGTTTACTGATGTATTTGGTGATCGCTGCGGCTTTGAGGGTGGATCCTAATCTCGTGAGTTTATTTTTTTGGCAAAGTAGAAATTTGATGAATGGGCTGATAATCTAAGCGTGATGTTTGATGCTGGGTAGTACCTACTGTAAGTTGCTGGGTAGTACCTACTGTAAGTTGAATCAACTTTGACTTTTAATCTTTTAATTTTTTTGTTGTAGTTATATAGAACTTTTCTGGTAGTTTTTAATGATATATCTAATTTTTTGGCTTTCCTTTTCAAACTTCTAGGTGTCAATGCATCAATACCAGTCTGTAAAATTTTTCATTTTCCTTTCAACAGCTTATATTGAATATTTAAACAATCATTTACAATTTTGGTTATAGTTATAGAAACATGTGTTAAAATATTAAATTATATTTTTCACTATTTTTCATTTATTAAATGAACCATCATACATACAAACCAATTTAACAATTGATGTTGATGGAACTGCAACATTTTCTAAAGATGCAACATTTTCTATCTGAAGTTTGAATATTGTGATATTCAATATTTTGCAATATTTGATTTGTTTGTTGACGTTGTTGATAGATTTTGAACGATTTAAAAGTTAATTGTTGCGTTAGTTTGAATTTACTGGAAATTAACGATTAGTTGATTTCTTCTGTAAATAAAGTTTAATAACTAATAATAGTTGATTTCTTCTGTAAATAAAGTTTAATAACTGTTTGGAATATTTTATTCAATCGAGGATTTGAACCCGTCGCATCGTAAATCGTTTACGACAGAGAATATTATAACATTGGTGTTAGAAGTGGGATTTTCGACTAACGAGTTACTACTCATAGAAAAAGAACACGATGTCAAAACTGTGTGGTTTGAACGTAGTTCAGCTACGAGAAGAACTACAGAAACGAAGCCTTGTCACAAGTGGCAACAAAGAAGTACTAGTAGCACGTCTGAGAGAAGCTCTCATTAACGAAGGTAAGAACTCAGACGAATTCAAGTTTGATGGTGCTGACGAAGACAATGAAATTAGCACAGGCACGTTTACAACCGCTAAAATGATGGAACTTCTACTTAGTATGTCAACTGAAATGAAACAGATCAAAGAACAGTCCGAACGACAGTCCGAACGACAGACAGAAGAGTTAAAACAACAGACAGAGGAGTTAAAACAGATCAAAGAACAGTCCGAACGACAGTCCGAACGACAGACAGAAGAGGGTTAGGGTTACACTTAGTATGTCAACTGAAATGAAACAGATCAAAAAACAGTCCGAACGACAGTCCGAACGACAGACAGAAGAGTTAAAACAACAGACAGAGGAGTTAAAACAGATCAAGGAACAGTTCGAACGACAGACAGAGGAGTTAAAACAGATCAAGGAACAGCTAAAACACGTAAAACTGGAAGTGGCAGAACAGATTGAAGAACAGTCAACAAGAATAGAAATGATCGAGCAGAAACTTGATCGTCAGACCGTTGAGGTTGATCACAAGATAGACAAATTGAAGCGAGAATTGGAGCAATCCAAAAAAATGGCCATGCCGTTAGATTACGCATCCGGAAGAACTTTGAAGGCACCAGCATTTGACGGAGAGATGTCTTGGAACGTTTATAAAACCCAGTTAAAAGCAGCGGCAACTAGTAACTGTTGGAACGGAAAAGAACGAGCAACAGCACTGATACTGGCCCTGCGAGGTTCAGCAGCAGAGGTTCTTCAGACGATTTCTGCGGAGAACCACTTCAATTATGAAGTTCTGGTTAGCGCGTTGGATTTACGTTATGGTGAAGAAACAGAACGCAACGATCTGGTGAATCCATTCAGCAGCTGGCACAAGGTATCGAACGGTTGACATTGCTGTCGTATCCGACATCAGACCCCGAGCATAGAGACGAAACTACCCTGGATACGTTTATCAAAGCCCTTCGTGATTCGGAACTCAAACAATCCCTTCTCTTGTCAGATAAACGAAAACTCAAGGATGCCGTTGCGCACAGTCTCACTTTTGAATCGGCAAAGCAAGCATCAAAAAGTGACGTACGTCTACGCCAAGTACATGAAGAATGCTCTTGCCAGAAGGTGGTTGTGAAACGCGAACCTCAACAGCATGGTGTACCCCAATGCTGGATTTGTGGTGAAAAAGGCCATCTACGTCGTGATTGTAAACACCGCCTAAAAGATAACTACTGCCGAAATTGCGCGACAAGATGGCGCAAAAGAAGAGAAGATGATCCTGTATCACGATTGGCCCCTTCTAACGAAGGGGCGGGAAAACTAATAAAAGCCAACTTTGTGGGGCAGAGGTTGGCTAGTAGAATTGACGCCCCCAGTACCGTAAGTAACGTTTCCAGACTACATCGAAATCGAAACGACCTATGGCTGAACGGAAAAGTTGATCAACGAGAATGTGTAATTACAGTCGACACCGGAGCAACAAAATCGATTTTAAGATCTGATTTGGTACCCAATCTGAAGAAAGAGACTTCTAACAAATACATCCTTCGAACAGCTACCGGAGGAACAGCACCAGTCTATGGAAAGATTCTCCGTACTGTTCAGCTAGGCGACTTGTTATTCGAAGGTTCATTCTTAGTCGCGGATATCATCGACGAATGCATAATAGGTGTCGACTTTCTGAAAAAATATGGGTTCAAAATTGACTTAGAAAAACGCATTCTTAGATGGAGAAATACAGAAGTGATAATGGGGGATAGCGACGAAAAATGCATTCGAGTGACAGTCGATTGTGACATAGAACTACCTCAATCATCTGAAAACATCGTATGGGGCAAGTTGAATTGCGATCCAAGGGGCCACCAGTTCTATTTGATGAAGCCAACCTCAAAGACAAATGTACAGAACGCGGTCATTGGAAAATGCCTGGTAGAAGCGAACAAAAATGGTCTTATTCCTGTCAGAATAATGAATACCGCTAAACACACTATTAGAATTAAAAAAGGCGAGGAAATAGGTAATTGCCAATCAATAAATTTGGTGAAATCATTAGATATGGAGCAACAGGAAAAGGTTCTACCAACTGACAAAAGTAGACTCAAAGAACTTACCAAAAATCTACTGGATGAACTCAATTTGTATCAAGAAGACCGTCTAAAAGCCGAGGCGTTGATTGCTGATTTTGCAGACGTGTTTTCAACCGGTGACAATGACCAAGGTAAAACAGCTCTGGTAACTCACCGAATTGATACTCAGGATTCGAAACCGATTCGACAAGTACCACGACGTCTTCCTCTAGCAAAACAAACAGAAGTAAACGAAATGATAACGACAATGCAGAATCAAGGCGTCATCGAACCGTCATTCTGGATTTTGCCAGTTGTTTTGGTAAAGAAGAAGGACGGCACTACCCGTTTTTGCATTGATTATAGGAAGTTAAATGATGTGACTAAAAAGGAGAACTGACATCATGGACACCTTATCTGGCTCAAGTTGGTTCTCTACGCTTGATTTGAAAAGCGGATACTGGCAAGTAGAAATCGACAAGAACGATCGCGAAAAGACAGCGTTTTCTATCGGATCGGGGTTGTGGCAATTCACCGTCATGCCATTTGGATTGTGCAATGCTCCAGCTACATTCGAGCGACTGATGGAATGTGTATTGCAAGGTCTTACCTGTCTTGTCTATTTAGACGACATAATTGTTCTAGGAAGAACATTTGATCAACACGTCGAAAACTTACGAGAGATCTTCACAAGACTTCGGGTGGCAAATTTAAAGCTGAACGTTAAAAAGTGCAGGTTATTTTCTAAAGAAGTTAACTATTTGGGACATGTGGTATCTTCGGATGGAGTTTAAACCGATCCCAGCAAGATAGAAATTGTGAAAGACTGGCCAACTCCAAAGGATAAAAATGAATTGCGCAGTTTTCTGGGATTGGCAACGTACTATCGACGTTTTGTAAAGGATTTTGCAAAAGTTGCCAGACCTCTCCACCAACTTACCGAGAAGGACCGAGTTTTCAACTGGAATACCCTATGCGACTCAGCATTTGAAAAGTTAAAAGTTGAACTATGTGATGCTCCTTTGCTAGCATATCCAGTTCGTGGCGAGACGTTTGTGTTAGATACTGATGCAAGTAACAATGGAATCGGAGCCGTCTTGTCACAGTATATAGACGGAGAAGAAAAGGTGCTAGCGTATTATAGCAGAGGATTCACAAAGCCCGAACGAAACTATTGTGTGACCAGGAAGGAGTTACTAGCAATAGTCAATGCAACAAAACACTTCCACAAGTACCTTTATGGACAGAAATTTCTTCTCCGAACTGATCATGCAGCGTTAAGATGGCTCCTCAACTTCAAGGATCTTGAAGGACAGATGGCCCGATGGTTGGAGCGTTTACAAATGTACGACTTCGAGATCGTGCACCGCAAAGGAACAACTCATAGTAATGCTGATGCTCTCTCACGTCGACCATGTTTACCAGGATGCAAATATTGCTGTCGTCACGAGGAGAAGATACAATCGGAAGACATAAGAGCAACAGCAATATAAGCGGATGACGGTTGGACACCGACGGATCTTGCTGATGCACAGTTTGCGGATGAGGACCTACAACATCTGATCACATGGAAGAAGGAGGGCAAGCGACCGGACTGGCAAAGCATCTCAGAATATAGTGCCGTGAGCAAGAATGAAGATCGTTCATTTGGATAGACTGGCTCCGTACCATGTGGACACCGGAACGAAAGCTGTTCGGGACGAACAGAACTAAGAAGGGGGTAATGTTATAACCGTGCTACCGAACGCACTAGATTCTAGCGTATTCTGGAATGTTCTAGTGACTGGAGCATTCTAGAGTATGCTAGAATCGGACCATCTAGAAGGATCTAGAAACGACGCTTGCGAAGAGTATATAAGGATAAGCGCACGTCGCAAGAAATCTGTGATTAGTGATATTCGTGATTAGTGATATTCGTGATTAGTGATATTCGTGATTAGTGATATTCGTGATTAGTGAAATTCGTGATTTTGTGAATAGCGATTCGGTGAATTATTTAAAGCGATATTTGATTTGTTTGTTGACGTTGTCATAGCGATAGATTTTGAACGATTTAAAAGTTAATTGTTGCGTTAGTTTGAATTTACTGGAAATAAACGATTAGTTGATTTCTTCTGTAAATAAAGTTTAATAACTAATAATAATTGATTTCTTCTGTAAATAAAGTTTAATAACTGTTTGGAATATTTTATTCAATCGAGGATTTGTCGTAAATCGTTTACGACAGAGAATATTATAACAATAGTTTTACTACTACAAAAATTTGTAATATGATTTTTTATATTCCCTTCCCACTATATTCTTTGACTGTCATCTTTTGGTAGTCTGTTCGGCTTGAGGATTTAAAACGTTTGAGTAATGAGGTTGAAACTATTAAAAAATCTTCTTCATGTGAATTTGCTGAGGTGGAGCATGTTAAAAAGTG
Organism: Helobdella robusta; assembly: GCF_000326865.2. NCBI lineage: Eukaryota > Metazoa > Annelida > Clitellata > Rhynchobdellida > Glossiphoniidae > Helobdella > Helobdella robusta. The sequence continues at coordinate 1,931,342 of NW_008704261.1, read as the reverse complement.
GTCTGATCTTTTTGCAAAAAAAGTTGATTTAATGGCAAATGACATTAATTAAGTCAGTTGCCAGTTCAGTTGCTTCCACTGATTCAAAAATTAACATTTGTAATGAAAGGAATGCAAGAAAAAATAACATCATTGTCTTTAATCTTGTGGAAAACAGTCATTTCTCGAAAGCAAAAGATAAGGAGATAATGTCTGGCCTTTTTAAGGCTTTGCTACCTGAAACTGATATTAGCAAGAAGATATCAGACTGCTTTAGATTGGGTAAATTAACTGGAGAAAACCAAAGACTATTAAGAACCTAATATTGGAAAGTTGCTTCAAGTTTAAAGATAAAAGTGATATTACAAGTGATTGGAAGACAGCTCTGGTGGTACCATTACATAAAAAAGGTAATAAAAATTTGGCAACCAATTACAGACCAATTGCACTAACGCCAATATGTTGCAAAATAATGGAATCAATTATAGCTGATCATATTAAAAATCATTTTTTAAGTAACCATCTATTCACAGACAGACAATATGGGTTCCTCCCGTCTCGTTCAATCATATTACAGCTTTTGAAATTCGTTGATGAGGTAACGGCGTCATTGGAAGCAGGTATGAGTACAGATATTGTTTATACAGATTTGGAGAAAGCTTTTGATACAATTTCCCATTCTAGGCTGTTGTTCAAATTAAAAAAATATAAAGTTCAGAATAAGATAATAAAATTGATAGAAAGCTATCTTAGGGAAAGAACGTTTCGTGTTAGGGTTATAAATAACCAACTTTCAAGTGCTAAACCTGTTGCTAGTGGTGTTCCCCAAGAAGGAGTACTCAGTCCACTTTTATTCGTGATTTACGTCAACAACATTCACTCAATTAACAACAATATCTTTTTATATGCAGATGATGCAAAGATATTTGGTTCAATATCTGTTCCACAGGATGAGGCGGTGTTGCAAGGTTGTTTGGATAATGTAATGATGTGGTTCCACAGCTGGAGTTTGAAGGTTAACGTCAGTAAATGCAGTTTGTTGACAATAGGCAGATGTTTGGAAATATTTCATCACTGATTCAGATGATGTAGCTCAGGTTTTGCCAAGGGTGAAGAGTATATCTGATCTGGGTGTGGTAATGGATGATCGCCTCCGATTCATAGAGCATGTTTTGAGTCAAATAAAAAAATCTAACTCCATGTTAGGAATACTATCAAGAAATTTTAGTTGCCTGTCTGACGAAGCTTTCATCCGTATCTACAAGTCGTTGGTTCGCTCACGACTGGAATTTGCTGTTCAAGTTTGGTGTCCATATAGAAAAGGTCTAATAAATGAATTGGAAAAAGTTTAGAGAAGAGCTACCAAAATTCCAAAGTCCTGTAAAAATCTGGAATACAGTTTGAGGTTGGTGAAATTAAACCTCCCTTCCCTTAATTACCGCAGAATCAGAGAAGATTTAATCCTGGTCTATAGTATACTCCACGGTATGGTGGACCCTGCGATTTTCCCTCAGTTGTGCGGTAGGGCTGATGTCAACACCAGGGATCATCGGCTTAGATTGTGTACTCAACTGGCCAGAAAAGATTGCAGGAAATATTTTTTCTCGAATCGAGTTGTTAGCCCATGGAATGCATTGCCAGAGGATATTGTTAATGCTCCGTCATTGGCTATTTTTAAAACTAAACTAGACTTATTTTATGGTGACGCANAAATATTCTATATTTTAATTTTAGTTTGTCTTGTGCCTGATGTTTATTATAAATTATTTTGTT
>NW_008704261.1:1924077-1929506 GCF_000326865.2 Helobdella robusta | reverse complement strand
ATAATAATAAAGTTGCGCAAATGTGTAGTTATTTTTTTTAAGTTAAAATAAACAGAATTAATAGATTTAGTAGGCAATAGTAAATATTTATTAAATGAAGTAATTTTTATGTAGTTTTGTAGTGCTAAAGTCGCATTCATATTAATTTTAAAAATGAAAATTAAAAAGTGTTGCATTCTTTCATGATGCAGAAGAACAAGAAATAGAGAAAGGCATCTTCATCAGTTAATCATTTTCTATATTTTTTTTCTCGTTATTTTGTTACATTATTACTTTTAGTTTAGCGTTTACCTTTCAATCAATCAATCAATCAATCAATCAATCAATCAATCAATCAATCAATCAATCAATTAGCTTATAAAGCGCTATTTCCGCGATGTTCAACAGCGCTCCTCAATGAATTTTGAAAACAGATGGGTCTTGAGATCCGCTCTGAACTTCGCAAGTGATGGAGAAGTAGTCAGAGAAGTAGGTAGAGAGTTCCAGAGAAGAGTCATTAATTTTTAATGAACATTTTGAATCACTAGATAATTTATTCACTAAAGTTTTTTTAAATATAACTTTTTCCAATTGAATTTGAGTGTTAAATTTGAAAAATTTCATCTTATTGGTTATTATGGTTAACTGTTATATTTGGTTTTCAGACTATATGAAAAAGTTAGAGAGTCAGCATGTGAAAACTTTCCTAAAGTTTCTACTTTTTCCTTAAATGTAACGGTATATATGTTATAAGACAGAGCATTTCATGTTGTCAATCATTAATCATTATTTTTTATTATATAGCCAAATGCAAAGAGAAGACTCTTATTTAGCAGTCATAATATTAGTGTCACTGTGAGTTTTCTTGTTAATTGTGTTATGAAACTATTTGTCAAATTATTTTATTGAACATTCACAATGTGAAATAACTTATTTGAAAATGTAATATAAATTTTAAAAAAATTGAATAAACTTTCTTAGGAATCAGTTGTTAGAATTTTTGATTCATCTATTGTTGTTTGTTCAAGCCAAGAAAGTATATGCTTAATCTTAGATTGTTCTTTGATCAATCATAATAAATTAACCAAAATTTTATTTCAGAATAAAAATACAACATCATAAAGAACCAAAAAAGTCCCTAGATTTAATAAATCAATTATTTATCATGTTAGTTAATTTTTATTTTTCATTATACCAAAAGAAACCTAATTTGTTCTTAAATTTCAGGATCACAAATACTGCATGACACCAAATAAATTGTCAAAAAAGTTGAAAAAAAAACAAAAATAATTTTAAAAGAAGTTAAATCTAAGTATATCAATTTAAAACAAAGTCATACTAGAATGGCTCTTGAATACTAAAAAGTTTTGCAGGAATTAAAAGATAAAAATTTGACGAATGAAACACTTGCACAGAGATTGTCATTCTACACAGGTATTTTATTTTTATATTAAATCAATGTTAAAAAGCATTATTAACTTAATAGAGTCAAAATTTTATCAATAAATCTTCGTTTAGCGTCCAGAGATCCAGTTTTCCGAGGTAGGACGTTGTTTTCTTTGCCATAAACTTTTTGTGCCAAATTAGACGATCAGTTGTATCCATTTCATTTAAATTTAGAGCTTTCATGTCTCGCTCGATTGTTTGCGACCAGGACTTCTTTGGACGGCCTTTGGGACGTGTGCCAGGTACTTCAACATCTGCAAGAGAAGTTATGGCACTGTTTCCACTTCGTTTGACATGACCAAACCATCTCAGACGGTGTTGCCGCATTCGTTGAAGTTGTTCCAGTTTGGTTGTCATTGGCCATGTTTCTGCACCATATAACAACACCGGACGTATCACAGATTTATAAAGTCTTGATCGTAGTGGTAGTGGGATGTCACGCCGCATCAATATAGAGGCAAGGAGATGCCATTTATTCCAGGCTGCACGTATGCGTGCTCGAACGTCAGCTTCAGCTGTTCCAATACAATCTAGAACATCCCCTAGATATTGCAACGATGTGACTTTCTCAACCTTAATGGCTTCAAAAACATTGCTATTTCGAATTTGTTGTTGTGGATTGATGCAAGCAGGACAAACAAAATTGGACACTTTAGATAAAGTACCAATAATTTTTGAACAACGTTTGTGACATCACTGGTTACACTGCTGACACTTGATTGAATTGTTACCTACACCAGCTTTACAAAGTAAACAGGGCCATCGTCCAGTAGCTGTGGATTGGATTGGTTCGCCAGTGTTCATTGCTTTGGTTTTGCTGATGTTAACTTTGAATCCATGATCGGCGAGTCTGGTGTTCCAATCTTCAAACATCTGAGCTGCATTCTGCTCAGACGTGGCTGTTTAAACGATATCATCAGCATATATTAGATTCCAAATGTCAATGTCAGAGTCACAATTTTATACATTGCAAAAAGGCCTTATAAAAAAGGCAAATATTTTTCTGGCGAAGAGAGGAGTTTTTCTCTTACTCTCCATCTTTATGGACCAAAAGCCATGAATTTTTAAGATCAATGGGTCCTCGCTTGCCACATTGTATAACCATGAGTAAGTAAACAATTTTTTTTTATAAATTTATATAAATTTGTATTATTAATGAAATTGAAGATTATTGGACAGTTAAATTGTTAGATGGCTGGAAAAGCTGAATGCCTCTCCTGGCATAAATATGCAAATTTTCAAATTATTGAAAGCAAAAGTTGAACAACAGCCATTTTCATTTTGCCTGTCATATGCTGAAGGTCATGTACAGCACAAAAACAAATGATTGATCAAATGCAATTCTAATTTTCAAGTTGTTTGTGAACGAACAAAATGTTTTTTGATTTAATTATTGTTTCAAAAATGATTGTTCAACTTTATTGAAGGTTATGCGAAACACATTAGCCTCATATCAACAACTGTATTCCAAGAAGAGGGTTGCATTAATTGCTAATTTGTTGAAAAACTACATAACCTCCAGTCTGCAACATGTTTTCGATTGGCCGACAAATTAACCAATCTATTTCAAAAAATTGATCATAAAAGTAAATAAATATATGATTCAATCTTTTTTTTAAGTTTTCGGTGTCAATTTGAAATGATCAACACATTAAATTTAATTAACAGGTAAATTTAACAGCAAAGGTACTAAGCAGGTCTGTTGTCTTAGCTTTACAGACACTGGTGTATAGTAAATGTCCTGAATTTGTAGGAGCTAAGGCAACAATAGAATTTATACAAAATACCAATAATTTATTTGATATTATGAACTCTTAGAAGTCCAAATGGAAGCTATTTTCAAAGAGCCATAAATCAAAATAATTTTGATGAGATTAAAATTATTTTGCTGTCATTAAAACATTATTTTTTGTCCCTCAAGTTAAGAGATGGTCGCTTTCTTTACAGTACCGGCAAGTAAATTTAGCATTAAAAGTTATTAGACTTACATGTAAATTTGCTTCTTTTTTGAAGACAAACATGTGTCACGGGTTTTGTGACCAATATTAAACTCGGTCATAAAAATTGCTGAAAATTCTTGGGGGATTAAAAATATTTATTAACATAAAAGTTGTCCTAGAATCACTTAGAATTATTTTTTAATGCTGTCTGCAAAATTGGTATGCATTGAATCTAATTTATTTTTGTATCTTGCTGAATGTATGTTTTGTGATGACAATTTTAGGAGGCTAGAATAACAATCCGACAGCGTATCAATTTAAATATATAATGAAAAGATACTTGGCAAGATGTGGCCTTTTGCCAGATTATTTAGGTAATGTAATGTCATCAACTTTGATGAAGCCAATTTTGTGTTACCAGATGTAAGTATTTTCAGAAAGCCTGATGTTATTAAAAATATATCTATTGATCCTTTTGATAAAATTGAAAAGTATGTTTTTTAAACCAACAACAACACACGTTTAGACGACATTTTTCCCGAGATCGGGGGTTGCCGTTTGGCTACCTATGATGAAACCGAAATACTCCTCGACGCCATTCACATCTGTCACTCGCCTCAGTATCACGCAACCCCGCTTTCACTCTGTCCTTCTCCACCTGCTCTCCATCCCAATCGCGGACGACCCCTTCCTATCACTCCTTTAACATCGAACTCCAACGCTCGACTAATCCCTGTTAAATTTCTTATTACGTAGATCGCTTAATTAATTGATACAATATTGAAAGACATTAATAGACAAGAAATAAACTTTGCAACGTTCTCGACTTGTTTATTATCAACCGGATCAACAGAAAAGGAAAAGTGAAGTTACATACAAAGCAAAGAACATTTGGTCCAAAGAAAATAAATGTATACTATAAATCATAATGTTTTAATATAAAACATAAAACTTAACACCTTCTCATTTTATTTAAAACATTAGATGACCTTAACCTAAATGTTCTGAAGACCCATCGCACACATCAGATTCTTTAGTCTTGGTCCTACCATTGGTTTTGTCAGAGCATCAGCAACTTGAAGTTCTGTCGCAACTCGTTCAACTGAAACTTCTTCTTCTGCAACTTTTTCTCTGACAAAGAAATGTCTAATGTGGATGTGCTTTGTTCTTCTGTGAAGTTCTGGATTGTGTGCTAACCGAATTGCTGCTTCATTGTCGACAAAAATTTCTGGTTTTTTCTTTAGATCTACGATGTCGTTCAACAATCGTTTGAGCCATATCACTTCACGAGCTGCTTCACTTGCGGCAACGATTTCTGCTTCAGTAGTTGAAATCGCAACTGAGGGTTGACGTTGGCTAAACCAACTGATCACGCTTCCTCCAAACATACAGATTACACCTGATGTCGATCTTCCACTAGTTTTATCTTCTCCATGATCTGCATCACTGTAGGCTATAAGTGTATTGTTTTGACCAGACTTGTAAGCAATACCGACATCAGCTGTGCCTTGCAAATATCTGAAAATTTGCTTAACTTGTGCTACACTGGACTTGCTGGGTTTCTCTAAACTTCTGGATGCTACTCCAACTGCATATGCAATATCTGGTCTTGTTCCCGTCATCAAGTACATCAATGCACCAACTGCTGATCTGTAAGGAAATTTCACTTCCTCATGTTCATTTTTGTTTTCATCGAACTCCTCAGATTTTGAAATCGGAGTTGTACAGGATTTACACTGACTCATCCCAAACTTTTCAAGAATCATTCTTGTATAGGATGACTGACTGACATTAATATTTCCCTTCTCATCTTGATTAATCTCTAATCCAAGGAAATATTTTGCAGGTTTAGATGTTATCTTGAACTCAGACTTTAATTCTTTTTTAAATATTTTTAGTTCTTCTTTATCGGTTCCTGCAGCTAGTCCATCATCAACATACAGTGCAAGTATGAGTTTCTTTCCTCCCTGTATTCTAATGAACAAACAAGTATCTGCATCGCTTTGTTTGAAATGTCTCTTTTTCAAGAATTCAGCAAAGCGTTGTTCCAACATCTGGAGCTGT
>NW_008704261.1:1922011-1924027 GCF_000326865.2 Helobdella robusta | reverse complement strand
ATATTATTCCTGTCACGTAGAACCATACCTTTGGTCTTTTGATTACAACAGTCAGATTGATCTTCTTCATCAGATGAAACTGAACTACGGTTGTGAACATCTTCATTAGTGTCATCTGAAATTTCTTCTTTTGAATCATCATTTCTACTACTTGAGTCATTTTCTGATTTGCAATTGATTTGAGGATCTGTTGTAAAATCTTTTTGAGTCTGATGTTCAAATGATGTTGTACATTTCATAGGTTTTTCTTGGAAAACTACATCTCTTGAGAATATCATTTTATATTGATTTTTGAGCCATATACGATAGCGTTCGTCACCATCGTAACCAACAAGGTAACCTTTTATGGCTTTCTTATCCATTTTTTGACGTTTTTGATCAGGTATGTGAACAAAACATGTAGAGCCAATTATTCTCAAATGGTTAATTCTCGGCTTTTTACCTGTCCAAATTTCAAATGGGCTTTTATCTTCAATCGACGACTTGCCTATTCGATTAAGTAAATATACTGCAGTTGAACATAACTCAGCCCACATAGCGACTGGAAATTCAAAATCTGGATTTGAGTACTTCAATGTGCGTGCCATTTCTACTATTGTTCTGTTTTCACGTTCACTACCACCATTTTGTTGAGGTGTATATGATGCTGTTAGTCTTTGCGTGATTCCATGGCTGCGCAGGATGTTTCGAACTTCTTCGTTGTCAAACTCACCCCCATTGTCACTCAAAAATTCTTTTACTTTATGACCTTGAGTCGCTGCTTGAGACAAATATTTTGTAGTGCCTGTTTCACTTCATTTTTGTGTCTAAGAAAAGAAATGAACCTCATTTTGCTGTAATGATCTTTGAAAACAACAAAATATCGTTTACTATTAAATGATTCTGTACTGAAAGGACCACAAACATCTGCTGATAGTAGTTCACCTGGTTTATTGGTTGCATTTCTCTTGCCAAATTTTAACCGATGTGCTTTACCATAGAGACATGGTTCACACAAATCCTGTGTGAACTTTAATGTTTAACTCTTTTTCTATAACATTTTTTATGTGACGTTTATCTTGATGACCAAAACGTTCATGGTAGAGCTGCACTATTGAATTTTCACTGACTATATTCACTTCAGCCGGTGTATTTGGAGTTAATGAAATCAAGTTTGCCTCATACAAGGAACCATCTACTCGTTTTGTCCCTTGTACTACCACTCGGTTCTTTATACTGAGTTGACATTTGGTTGCATAAGATTCAAACTTGCTGTTTTTTGAATTTTTATCTTGTGCGGCTAATATGGAAAACAGGTTTCTACCTATATTTGGAACATACCAGACATCTGAGAGTTTTATATACTGTTGTTTGTTATTTACTGTTGACAGCATATTTATTTCGCCTCTACCCACAGCAGCAAGAACTTCTTTTCCTGCAGCTTGAACAGAACATGGTGCGACAAACTTCTCAAAAGTAACAAAATTATCTGGATTGTTCGTTAGGTGTTTTGTTGCTCCATTGTCAATATACCACTTAGTGTTGTCTCTCAGTGTTTGATTACTGGCTGACGTGCACAAAACTACATTTGATGTTTCATCACATGCTTTTCTTGGTGTCGCTGAAACATTTTTGGAATTTTTAGAAGGTCTTCCATCACTGACCCACTTTCTACATTGCCTAACCCAGTGTCCAGGTTTATGGCAATAGTTGCAGTTACCAACTGGTTTTGTCTTTTTAGTGAAATCTCTTGATTTGTTGAAACTTGGCTTTTCAACATTTACAACTAAGGCGTTCTGCCTTGATGATTTATCGATTGTGTCGAAAGTCTTTATCTCTCTTTCGAAAGCACAGAGATGAGTGATTAAATCATCTATCGACTGCTTTTCTTCACCTAGCATTAGCCAACTTGATTTGAAATTTGGAAACTATTTGGGAGAATCTGCATCGCTTTGCATACTAATAGCAGCTCTGGTAGTTTATTTTCTCCCGATGCCTGAAGCCCACTGTTTAATTCATTCCATAAAGTTTTCAATC
>NW_008704261.1:1861408-1921961 GCF_000326865.2 Helobdella robusta | reverse complement strand
TGGCATAACTGTTTGCCTTTCTAAACAGATCTGATTTATTTTTAAAATCTTTTGCCTGTTGCTCTGTTTGGTTTTCTAGTAATTCTGGTTTCGACAACTTCCCATCAATCACATCAAGTGCGCCCTCATGGTAGTCCATGAAATCTCGAACACGACGTTTCCAAATGGGCCAATCGGCTGCGCAACTTAACTGCTTTATTTGAAGCTTTGAATCCATTTCTTCCTTGTCTTTCAAGTTTACCTTTTAATTAGAAGCAAAATATCGAATTTCAGGGAATGAAGAAGCACGTGCTTTCTCTTCACTTCAGTCTTCACAAAGGAATCTTCCGATATTTCTTTATTCTAAATTTTCTTCGTCAAATCAATTAATTAAGAAAAAAAAACGTTATCTGGGTCCCATAACCTGTTAAATTTCTTATTACGTAGATCGCTTAATTAATTGATACAATATTGAAAGACATTAATAGACAAGAAATAAACTTTGCAACGTTCTCGACTTGTTTATTATCAACCGGATCAACAGAAAAGGAAAAGTGAAGTTACATACAAAGCAAAGAACATTTGGTCCAAAGAAAATAAATGTATACTATAAATCATAATGTTTTAATATAAAACATAAAACTTAACAATCCCGACCCTTTTATCCCTTCTCAACACATGTCCATACCACCGCAATCTCGATCTCCTTATCAATGTCACAATGTCCTCATTCAGTCCCATCATTGACATCAGCTCTGTACTACTCCTCCTATCCTTCACTTTAACCCCACACATCATTCTCACCATAGCTCTTTCAGCCCTCTGCAGTACACTTTCCTTCTCTCTCCTCAACACCCAAGTTTCACCACCATATACCATCGCTGCTTTTGCACATGCTTTATAAACCCTCCCTTTCATCTTTGCTGACCATTTCTTTCCACACAATACCCCACCCAGTTTCCTAAATTTCATCCATCCCACACGAACTCTAGCCGTAACAGCGCTCAAACATCCTCCATCCACGTTCAGCTTTACCCCTAAATAAACAAAGCTTTCCACTCTTTCAATACCACCACTCAACCCCGTCCTTGCGCCCGTCCTATTAATCACACCATGAACACATTTCTTACATCCGACCGACTGACTGACATGCCTAGTGAAAACAGGCCTGGGTTGTGGGAAAGCCGGCCGACTGACTGACAGGTCCAGTGAAAACAGGCCTTGGGTTGTGTGAAAACGAATCCGCCTCGTTGTCGGGATCCAGCGAAAGCAGATCATTTTGTTGTGCTATTTGTGGACCTAGGGTTCTTTGCTGGATTCTATACTCATTGGTATTGTTTCGCACTCAGCTTGGAATTCCCATAAGCCCCGATTATTTGTAATCTTTCTTTATTCATTTCATTTATCTCTCGGAGTTGTGTCAACACCACTATCGGTCACACACGTCAAGATTGTACGATTGAACGGCAAGAAACATAACCCAAGTTGCCCGACGCCAACAAGGAGAAGTTCTAATTTCTGTATTCCAGTTCGATCATTGACATATTTTTTTAACATTATTCTAGAGTTCATTTCAATTCTTTTCATTTATTTTCGTCGATTAATAAAATTGTTATCGAATATTTTACTCGTTCGTGTGTTACTCAGTAAAATCATAAAATTCGAAAAAGCCCAGTGCCACACAGGACTGGTCGAACTCACGATAAAAATATACAAAAAAATTATTGTCGGACCATAAAAAAAACTCCTGAAAAAGATAGAGAAAGAGATTACCGCTCTTCCGCCGTACGGCCGTGCCGCGAACAAACACTCAAACGCACAGACAGACCCCACACACCAACAATATCCGACAATATATCGCAGAGCTGGTAGTACATTTCACGTTTTGCCTTTTAGTTCATACAAGTTCTTTTTTATTTTCAAAGTTAGACATATATCTTGATTCAGTTACAAACAATAACTTACACGTTTAGACGACATTTTCCCCGAGATCGGGGGTTTCCTTTGGCTACCTATGATGAAACCGAAATACCCCTTGACGCCATTCACGTCTGTCACTCGCCTCAGTATCACGCAATCCCGCTTTCACTATGTCCTTCTCCACCTGCTCTCTCCATTCCAATTGCGGACGACCCCTTCCTATCACTCCTTCAACCTCGAACTCCAACGCTCGACTAATCCCGACCCATTCATCCCTTCTCAACACATGTCCATACCACCGCAATCTCGATCTCTTTACCAATGTCATAATGTTCTCATTCAGTCCCATCATCGACATCAGCTCTGTACTACTCCTATCCATCACTTTAACCCCACACATCATCCTCACCATAGCTCTTTCAGCCCTCTGTAGTACACTTTCCTCCTCTTTCTTCAACATTCAAGTTTCACCACCATATACTATCGCTGCTCTCACACATGCTTTATATACCCTCCCTTTCATCTTCACTGACCATTTCTTTCCACACAATACCCCACCAAGTTGTCACCTCATAAAAAACAAACCACAAATAAATAAACATATTGAGATTGAGATGTTGATAAATGAAACTCAGTTCTTTCTTTTACCCATGAAATTGAAAATAATAAGCAGCTACTATTTTTGGATGTCCTGATAACCAGAAATGACATTGGTTTTCAAACGCAAGTTTATGTAAAAGACACCGATTTGAGATTTTGTCTTAATGGTAAAAGCGAAACCTCAGAACAATATAAAAATAGTGTTATATTTTCTTTAGTTAACAGAGCGTTTCAACATTGCTCTGATTATACACTCATCAACTCAGAATTATTAAGAATAAAAAAACTTCTCGCGAACAATAATTACTCTTTGAAACAAATTGATCAAGTCATAAATAGATTAACCAAAAAATATCATGAAAATGCACAAAATATACATCAAAATAATGCAATTACCAACAACGTTCTAAACAACAATGAACAGGAAGATAATGGCAACCCCTCCACCACGTCTAATTACTTTGATAATAACAGCATCACAAGCCTCACCACAAACAGTAATAACTATAACAACAACAACAGCCGTATCATTAGAAAACAAATCAACAACAAAATGAATGACAAAAATAAGATAATATTTTATTACAAAAATACCTTTTCAATGGCGTATAAAGAAGATGAAAGAATTTTAAAAGGAATAATACGCAGAAACGTAGTAGCGTCAAATCCAATTAATAAAGTTGTTCTTCGAATTTACTATCAAAATTTAAAAACATCCCAACTAATCATGAAAAATAATTGCCTTTTTGCAACTACTCAACTACAACAAAGTCATCTAATATATGAATATAAATGTTCCGTTGGTGAATGTTCGCACCGCAACAATGCTTCATATATTGGAATGACAACTACCACATTGTCAAGACGTTTGACCAAGCATCTACAAGATGGAGCAATTAAACAACATTATCAACAACAGCATAACACCACTTTAACACGACAAATGTTAAATCACAAACCTGAAAATAGCTGAATCAATTTTCATACAAAACAAAAATCCCTCCATGAACATTCAAGTACAGTCTAACAACATTCTACCTTCAAATAGACTACTAAATAAAAACAACAATCATTATAATTATAACAACAACAATTACGACAACAGCAATAATTATAACAATGTTATCACCAACAATATTGAAGTGAGGTTGTCATTTCCAACCCGGCGCTTAACCAACAACGAAAACAAAGAAGTAATAAAAACTAGCATTGTAAATAATGACAAAGAAGAATATGATGCTATCGATGAAGAAAAGGAGACAAATAAGATGACCAGCCAATAAAGAAACCTGACACCTAATTTCCATCTAAGTTCACTTTGACAAAGTCAATCTCCATCTAAATTCATTTTGACAAAGTCAATATTTCCCTATATAAACAGCAGAAAGCACTGATGATGATTCATTCGGAATCGAAATATGGCCTTATTGGCAGCATGAATACGGAAAATAAAATTATTTTGAATTTTAATTATTCTTGAAAATGTTTATAAAAAGTTGTTTTTTAGTATAGTAGAGTTGTATTCCCCAGCGAATTAGTTCCAAAAACGACTATTAAACTGAACTAAATAATTTACCATTAAAAATATTATTTTGAATTTTAATAAACTAAACGTTCACCAAAAAACTATAGTGAGAAAAATTGAAAAAGCGAACTACAAACATATTAACGCCAAACATTCGGTAGAATTTATAGAATATTGTAAAAATTATGGTTTATTACCAACATATATAGCGCCGGGTTGGAAGTGAGGTTGTCATTTTTTGTTGTATATTTATTTTTGGTTTATTGATGTCAATTAGGACTGCTTCTGAAATTTTAAGATGCGTGTAGTTGCTGTTCTGGTATATTACATTAGTGTTACTGTCGAGGATTTCACGGCTAATAGTGATTGAGTGTGTTAAATCCAAATGAGATTTGATAGCACCACTCTGTTTATGCATCGTAAGCCTTCTGGTCAATGAGGTAGTAGTAATCCCGATATATGAGTCATGTTGACGTGCACAGCCGTCAAAGGGGCAATTAAATTCATATATTACGTGATTACGCCTTAGCACAGAGTTATCTCTAGGACTACAGTTGTTTTTCAGTATTAGGTGAGACGTCTTTTTATTGTTGTAATATATTCGGAGTTTAACTTTATTATTTGGGTTGGTTGGTGTGACATTTTTATTGATGATATGTTTAAGAATAGCTTCATCTACTTTGTATGCAGTTGACATGTGATTTCTGTAATACAAGATGATGTCGTTATCTTGATTGTTGGAACTAGGAAGGTTATTGTTGTGTAGTAATTTGCCTTTAACAATCTTTTCAATAGAATACGTCTTATATCCATTGTTTACAAGTAGGTTAGTGACTCTTTTTAATTCAGCGTCGCGATTTTCAATATCGGAAGATTGTGTGAATGCCCGGTTTACAAATGATTTTATTGTGCTGTCTTTGTTTCTTTGACATATACCGCAGTCTTGAATCGGATTATTTAGATACCATTTTTTGTTACTGGCCGCTTTTATTGTGTAAAGTGTTTATTTTTAGTGTTTATATGTGCTTATATTGCTAGTCAATTTGTATTTATAAGAAAAAAATTGATTACATTTTGCTGATATGAATGCGGAAACTATACATACAATACTATAACAATGTAATAAAATAGTATAAAGGCATGAAAGAGTTTTCAAGCATACAAAAGTTATGGGAAGCTAGTTTTGCTTCCAAAAAATCTTTGAAATCCTTTTTAGTACGTTCAGATTTGTGTTATAAAATTCGTGACCAAATATATAATACACTCTACTTCAAATTTTGGCAACTTTACCAGTGTCAAACTGCCACACCAGAAAAAAATTTTTCTAGTCTACATACAAATGCTTAAAAATTTTTAAAGAATCAAAATGAAGACTAAAATATAAATCTAAGAAGCACCACACCCGAAAATATGTTAAATGGACTAGTTTTATGAAAAGTTCACTATAATTTAAATTTAGATGCCAGACATATTGTAGAAATATTTAGTTTCAAGAAAAAAAATTTTATCATAAATTTAGTTGTATGCTATTTTTAATTTTATTTTTAGAATAAAAATTTTAGTTTTTGGTATATTTACATTTGTACTTTGATAGTATTTTTCCACTATTATTCATTTGTTGCTATATTTATGGCAAGCATTTGCGTTTGAATTAGTTTGAACTTTTTAAAGAAAAATAATGTTTTTTAAACCACCCCAAAAAAAACAAAACTCTGGCTAGGCCTATGGTATTATAAATTCATTTCAGGCACAAAAGAAACGCTTATGAATATTTTGAAGTTTGAATACTGTGCATATATGTTCTCATAACGGTTTGACTCCTTCTTGAAGTTGTAGCAAACAAAATGTTGAGCCGTGTCTTTTAATTTTAGATTGATATTTAATTTTTTATTGTTGTGTTTTATTGTATGTTTTATTAGATTTTACTGGATGAGATATAAAAATTTACAGACATTAACTATATTTATTTTCAGTGAATAGTAATTATTTATTTCTTTGTTAAAAATTAAATATAATGTATTTTTTATATATTTTATGAATATTTTGAAGTGTGAATACTGTGCATATATGTTCTCATAACTATTTGACTTCTTTTTGAAGCTCTAGCAAACAAAATGTTGAGTTGTGTCCATGGATATATATAATATGGATATGGCATACACATTATATATATATATATATATATATATATATATATATATATATATATAATACATTGTTTATACATATAAGGTCAAGTCAATCTAACAAATTTGTTGCATAGAATCGCAATATTTGTTGAAATTATATATATATATATATTGCTCATACATATAAGGTCAAGGTCAATCTTACAAATTTGTTGCATAGAATCGCTATATTTGTTGAAAAGTGAATTAAAGTTAAAGTAAACAATCAGTTTTTAACCGGTTGCTTAGCGATCATCAACCGAGTTGCTACTTAGTTATCAAATAGGTTAGTTGAAAATAAAATGATTTTAGATTTTGATTCCGGAAAATTTATAGCAAATGTAAGGATGTTCATATTTATTTTAATCTGTTAAGTATTTTATTGTGTTTTGAATGCTAAATGAATCTTCTTCAGTTTAACTGGTATTTTTGACATTCTGTGATAATGTGATGAATGGTCAGTCTTGTACCACAAGTATCGCAACATGGAGATAAAGATCTTGTGTAAATCCAAGGGTGAGATAATTTTGCGTGGCCTATTTTGATTCTGTTTAACATCGTTTGGTATTTTCTTTCTAAATGCAATACATTTGGATTTGGACTATTTACTTTAGGGTTTGAACTTTTTAAAAAGTTATTGGATTGATTCTATTTTTGTTGCGACAAGGATACGAATGCTGAATGCTCGTTCGGCTGTCAATAAAGCGGTTCTCCTTCATGACATCATTGCCGACAATGGCATTGACATACTGGCACTCACGGGGACTTGGATCTTATCTGACGCAACCAATGCAGTGAGGCTGGATATTGCCCCGCCTGGTTTTTCTGTGGCACATTATCATAGGCCTGATCGGCGTGGTGGTGGCATCTCTGTTGTATACCGGGCGACATTTCGACATTCAGCACTAGATTTTGGTATTTTCACAACGTTCGAGCTGCTTGTCACCAAGCTCGTGTGCCTTGAGTCGGCTATTATTCTCGCCGTTCTTTATCGCCCTCATTCTTGTGGACATATGTAGTTGAAACTCGTACACATAGGCCTATACATCGCATTAACCTAAACAGATTTCAATCTGACTTAATAGCTGTTGTCGATTCTCTGCCCTCTGCTTCACTGGATCCTGATATGCTGACTTCAGTCCTTGATCGGAATTTGCAAAGTTTGCTGGATCGACACGTGGCCAAAAACATATCTTCACTCTTTCTGATGAGGCACGTCAGGCAAAGAGAGAGTGTAGACGCCTAGAAAGAAAATTGCGGCTGGATCCTCGTCACGCGGTAAAACATGCTTACAAGGTTGCAAAAAACGTAGCTAAAACCGCCATCCTCAAATCTAGAGCGGACTTTTTAAGCTCTGAATTCGGTAAATCAAATTCAAACCCTCGTTTCCTGTGGCGCTTGACTAACAAAGTTCTTCATAGCCACCCTGTCCATCGGTATAGTGATGCAGATTGCAAGAGGCTGATTAATTCCTTCGGCACATTTTTTCAGGAAAAAATAAAAAAAATACACCTCTCAATATTCACCGCTATCTCTAAATCCACCTTTGTCACTTTCCCTGCTCGTCCATATAAAGGCGACATTTTTCTTCAATTTTCTGATTGTGATGAGATGACTAAACTCATTGCCTCTCTACCAAACAAAACATCACCCATTGATTCTATTCCAACCTCAATGCTAAAGCAATTCTCGTCGATCTTAGCACCTATTCTGGTCAAGCTGACTAACTTTGTTTTCAGCACGGGATGCTTTCCTTTACTTTATAAAACTGCTCAGGTTCTACCACTATTGAAAAAACCATCCTTGGATCCAGATGACCCGTCAAATTACCGCCCTATATCAAACTTATCAACATTCTCAAAGCTACTTGAGCGCGTCATATTGCTAAAACTACGTGCCCACCTAATGTCCAATCATAACTATCCAAATCTTCAATCTGTTTATCGTTCTCATCATTCCACTGAGACTGCATTGCTACACATTGCTGACGATATTTTTAATAAAGCTGGCAACCGAAAGGTAATCATTGCAGTTGGGCTCGACTTGTCCGCTGCCATCAGTCACTCAGTTCTTTTCGAACGCCCACAACAGGAGTTTGGGGTTGATGGCCATGCACCATCACTAATTAGATCTTACCTGAGCTGCAGACAGCAGTTTGTGAAGCTGGGAAACCATACTTCCTCTACCTGCTTGATCGACACTGGAGTCCCTCGGGGTTCCGTTCTCGGTCCAATCTTATTCACTACCTATGTGTCTCCTGTTAGCGACATTTTTAGTAAAAATGAATTATTTTTTCATCACTACGCTGATGACACTCATCTGCCACTTCTGGCAATCTTGAAAGCAACCTTCGAGTTTTAAGCAATTGTACTAGAGAGGTTTATCGGTGGTATGCTAATAATTTCCTTCTCAACCCTAACAAATCTAAAATTATAATCATTGGGACACATCAACAACTGTCGAAGTTTCAGCTCGAGGAAATGGACATAGCAGGGTCCACATTGCCTACCTCGGGTGCGATAAGTTGCTTGGTTCACTTTTGACAGACATCTAAATTTTGATAAACACATATCAAAAATTGTCAGATCCTGCAACTATCACCTCTGCGCAATAAGACATATTAGACATATGATTACATGTGATGTTGCTGCTGCCCTTTGCAGATGTTTGATCCTTTCTAGATTAGACTACTGCAACTCCTTATTGTATGGGGCCTCACGTGCATCTGTCAGAAAGCTACAGACTATCCAAAATAAAACTACTAAACTGATATTTAATAAACCTCCTCGTTTTAGTACTTCCATTCTCTTTCCAATGCTTCATTGGCTTCCAAATTCCGCTCGAATCATCTTCAAAATTGCAGTCCTTACCTTCAAAACTCTCTTATTAAAATTTCCAACATATCTATACGACCTCATATCCAGACATGAACATACTAGATCACTCCGCAGCAGCTCAACAGGTTTCCTAAACATTACCATTGCCGGATCTCACCTGGCTGGCCGCGGTTTTCGTCACGCTGCTCCGTATGTCTGGAATTAGTTACCTCCTGAGTTAAGATAATGTTCCTCGTTGAGTCTTTTCAAAAAGAGATTAAAGACTCATCTTTTTAACACGGGCTACGGACGCCTCTGGAGTAGCTGTGCGAATGGGCGCTTCATAAATGTTTATATTATTATTATTATTATTATTATTATTATTATTATTATTATTATTATTATTATTTATTACAATATATTGATGTATGCTGGGTTTTATATCGGACATTGGTATTGGAATGTTTGATACTGGAAGAGAGTGTGTCAGGCTGGCAGCCTGGTCTGCTCTTTCGTCACCCAAAACTTTAATGTGGCTTGAATTCCAAACTAATTTTATTGAATTATTATTCATCATTATGTTGTGAATTTTGTTTTTAATCATTATTACTAGGGAGTTTCTATTTCTATCCGAATTTAACGCCGTGAGACTGGATAAGGAGTCTGTGACAATAAGAATTTGGTTTGTTTTGGAGTTTTTTATGTGATCCAGTGCCATGTTGATTGATATCAGTTCAGCTGCGAAGGTCGATGCGTATGGTGGGAGTTGTTGGAGTAGGGTTTGTTTGAGACAAGTAATGACTGCTGCTGCTGATATTGATCCTTTTTGTCTCGACCCATCTGTATATATTATAATGTTATTCGGATGTTTTTCTAATATTTCGTAGAAGCTCATTTTACTTGAGCTTGAGCTTTTATTATATTTTGTAATTGATATGTTTATTTCTGGAGTTTTAATGTTCCATGGTGGAGCTTCTAGTGGTATTTCTTAAATGATTTTTGTATTATTTAGATTTTTTATGTGTTCAACTACTCTATCACCTAAGATGGGTATGGCTTTTGATTTTTTCTTTTCTTTTGTAATTATGGAAATGAATTTGTGAGCTGGATTGCTGCTTTGTGATTGAACTTTCATATAAAAATTCATTGTTAACTTGAGATGTCTGAGTTGTCTTAGAATTTCAGACGCGAAGACGTGGAGACTGTCTGATGATGACGTTTGATATGCTTTCAGGCATCTTCTAAGGCTTTCATTGATGATTGGATCAATTTTTTATGTAGGAGTTCCTTGTAGCACCATAAACTTGACATCCGTAGTCCAATATGGATTTTATTGTGGCCCTAAGTGATAATTGCATTCTGATATATTATTTTTGGGTTATTTTTCCTTTTTCTAGTATGGAGCATACAAGTTATTTTGATTTTTGAAAAGTTTATCCCGTTTTCTTTTGACCACTCATCTATATTTTTCAATATCTTATTAGCCTCCTTTTCTATATTTTGATCACATTATCTTTTATGGTTATGGTTAAATCATCTAAATATAGGCATCTCAATGCATTCTCTGGGATAATGGCGGTGATTGTGTTGATATTCAGGCAAAAAAGTATGGGTGATAGGATGCTTCCTTGTGGTATACCCATATCTAAATTTTTTAAACTTGATAGCACATAATTTATTCTCACCTGGAATGTGCGGTTTGATATGAAATCTTGAATGAATTTGATAAGGCGTCCTCGGAGACCCGCTTTATAGAGGTTTTCCATTATCCCGTACGCCGTTATAGTTTGTTCATTACTGGCCAGAGTACTTCTTATAAAAGACTAATGATACAATATGGTCTATAGTAGATCTTCCTTTTCTTCCTCCAGATTGTTTTTCAGATATTATGTCATTTTTATTAAGGATCCATATTAATTTTTTATTCACTATTTTTTCAAAGATTTTGTTAACGCAGCTAGTTAATGATACTGGGCGATAACTATCTGGATTTTCTATTGGTCTACCAGGCTTATGGAATAGAAGAATGATGGCATGGTGCCATGACTGTGGGACTATTGAGTAGGTCCAGATTTTATTGAAGGTCTTTAACAGGTTTTCAGTTGCAATGGTCGGGATATTTTTTAGTATTTCATAAGTGATTTCTATTTCGTCTTTAATTTCTTTCAAAGTGATTAGTTAGTTATATTGTTCATTATTAGTGGATTTAAAATTTATGGAAATTTTTTTCTTTTTTATGAAGGTTTTGTTATGATTGGTTATTAGCGATTTGCTTTGGAATGAATTGCTAGTGTGTTGACTATTTTGCTTTTTTGTATTCTATTAGATTATTAACTGTTGGGTTTTTCTTGAATGTTTTAAGGTGATCCAATTTAATTTTAATAGATTCTTTGCAGTTTTTATTGAACCATAGATTTAGGATTTTATTGTTACTAATTTTTAATTATGGTGTTGACTGTTCAACTGACGTTTTTATTATTCGGGTCCAGTTTTCCAACGAAGCATTTTTCATGTCGCTCCGCTGTAAGAATTGATGTGAGCAAAACTCCCTGAATTTTATCCAATCAGTTTTTTTTATAATTTAATTTACTTTTATTTATTATTTGTTGTTTTGTTGTTTATGTTAGTGATGTCAATGATTATTGGATAGTGGTCACTTCCTTGTAAATCTTGCATAACCACCCAAGAGACGTCTTCTTGTATGCTATGAGATACCAAAGTCAAATCCAACGTGGAAGAGGAACACGAGGGCTCATTAAAATATGTGGAACCTGAAGGTTTAATTAGGCATAAATTCCTTTTTGTTATTACCTTTTCTATAATTTTACCATGTCAATTAATTTGATGACTTTCCCAAAAATAATTATGGCCATTGAAATCCCCTACCAAGACCAGGGGTCTAGGAAGATCTTCAATTGCTTCCAGTATTAATTCCGCTTGAGATAAAAAATTTGGGGGGCTATACATTTTGGAAATTGTGAGAGTTTTATTTGTTATGATTTTTACTGCTGTTAAATTAAGTTTTTTTTTATTTTAATGAGTGATTGTGTAATTTTGTTGTTGATGAAGATTGCGGTTTCGCCTGAGGGCTTAGATTGAGATAGACGGTATTAAGAAGCGAACAAAGTTTTTGATATTCAATTCTTTATTTGGATTTATTTTAGTTTCTTGTAGGTAAATGATGTGTTGTTGGAGCCCACTGATCATGATCTGAAGTTCTGGAAAGTTGCTTTGTAGACCTCTTATGTTCCATTGCAGAATTTTAATATTTTCTTTTATTGTATTAATTGTATTTATATTTATAATTGGATTCTTGATGTTATTCATGATGTTTGGAAAGAATTTCATTATTCTGGTCAAATTATTGCAAGCTTCCCCTGTCTCATCCATGGTAACAAAAAATTCTTCTGAGTGCTGATGTTCTGGTTGTGATGTATTTTTATTGTATAAATTTGATTGAAAATTGTCTTGTTGGGTTTTACTTTTATTGTTTATATTTATAATTAGGTTGCAGGTGATACCCTTGTCTATCCTCTGGTTGGTTTTTTTGATTATATCTGCCAGAGTAGTTTGATATTGTTGTTGTTTCCTTTTTATAATTAACTGCTTTGTCTCTGGGACAAAGGTTTTGTTTTCAATTTTTAGTTTAATGATCTCTTTTTGTTCTCTGTAAATTTTACAGTTTTTTCATATGTTGTATGGTTTTCTTTACAATGATAACATTTGGTGACATTGTTACAGGGTTTTTTTTTGTGACCCATTTCTCCACAGTTGCTGTTATTACAGATGTTTTTGTAGTGACCATACTGGCATTTGGTGCACCTCATTGGATTTGGAATTTACTCTTACCCTTATTCTCTCATAGCAAATATTTATTGTTTGTGGTGAGTTATGAGTTTCAAATGTTATTAGGTAAGTGTTCGTCTTTATTATTTGCTCGTTTTTTTTAATTGTTATGTTTTTTACTTCTGAAAGTTCTTGGTCTTTTAGCTTTTGTTTGATTTCCTCTTTAGAGCAGTTTTTTAGGATATTAATTTTAATGACACCTTTTGAGAAGTTAAGAGATCTGTGTGGTGAGCATTTGATTTTTCTGTATAAATTTTATTCAACCTCATTAGTTTTTCTTCTTGTTTTGCATTTTTGACTTGAATTATGATGCTGTTTTTAAGTATTTTTATATTTTCCACTTCGCCAATAGAAGAAAAGATTTCTTTTTGGATACGGAAACATGAGAGTTTAATTAAATCTGAGTCTTTTGGTTCAATTATGTAGAAACTGGGAAGGAATTTCTCTTTTTCTTTGTCTTTTTCTTGGTGTTTTTTCTTGTAGGGTGGTTGAGGTTCGTCCAAAGATGCCATTCTGGCTATTTTAACCATTTGGAAAGTCTAGGACACCAAGTGTCCTGTTTCAGGCTTTTTGCGTCTCTCTGAATTCTACAGCTTAAAAAAACTTATGAAAAAAAAACATGAAAAACATAAAAATTTGAATAAACGTAATTTATTAAAACAAACAAACATAAACATCATTTATCAAAAACAATAATACTTAAACATATATACACAGTTTGATATAATTATATTGTCTTTTTTCACATTTAGTTCTGCAAAAGGGTCAATTAGTTTGTCATAGTTAATAAAGTTAATTAATAGGCTCAATAGTTAAAGGCGCCTGGTCGTGCTATTGCAATGACTGGGTTCGAATACATAGAGATCCCCGCCTATCATATGCAATGTGTATGATGCGTGGTTTGCACGCGTATTCATATACGCTGTGTGTGTTTGTCGTTGAAACCTCTGAAGCTAACGCAAAAGAGAGAGAGTAACCTTTTTAACCTTTAATAACTCTTCTATTCTTCCATCGATCAATCAATCAATCAATCAATCAATCAAATAGTTCATAAAATACCATTTCCATGATGTTTAACAGAGCTCTTTGAATAAATTTTACAAACATGGGTTTTGTGATACGATCTGAACTTCGTAATAAGTGATTGAGAAGTAGTTAGAGAAAGAGGTAGAGAGTTTTAGAGAAAAAGATCAAAAAAAGCAAATGCATGACGATCGTAAGGCGTTCAGGTCTAATCAATTTATCTGATAAATACTTTGGGAATAATTTACATTGAGACTTTGTACATTAAAGTGCAAATTTTAAAAAATATTCTATATTTTATAAGTAGCCAGTGCAAGAGTGATGGAGATCATATACTTATAATACCAATATTTGCCCTTGAACGCACCCTTGCACATTTTTAGAGTTTGGTCCTACTCTTCAGTTTCCATGAACAATTATTCAGAAAACTCATCAAATTTTACAATTTTTACATTTTTATAAATTATTTATCCATTTTTTTAAGCTTTAATCATTTAAATTATTTTTTTAATTGATTTATTTCATGCATTTGCATAATATTTATGCGTATCTAGTATCTTTCTTCTGGTGTACGTATATGCGAACTGATTTGAGTTCTTTGTGCTTGGCAAGCATTCCCTTGACAAAGATATATGAGAAAAGATAGACTATACACTACAAATTATTTTATTTTGTTGGCATAACGTGGACCTTAAAAAAATTCTATTATGGCCATTATTGAAAATGATCATTCACTGTTTGCATTGCTTGTAGTATTTATTGTTTTTAAAATAGTTTCTTATATAGTAAGTAAAAGTACATACTCAAATGTATCAAGTATCTTATGTAAATCGGCAGCTTTGGACCATGTTAATAAATGGTTGGTTTTACATCAGGAAAAACTACGTAAACAAAGTTTAATTTTTTCATAATTTTTCTTTAATGTGTTTACAGCATCGGAATGAGCAGCCTCCTGAAATCACAAATAGGCTTTATATTCGAGTGCTTTTTCTAACAAAATTTTGGTAAATGCATTCCACCTATGTGTAAAACTCGAACAAATACCTACAATTGTTGAATGGTATTGAAATAATAGGTCATTTTCATGTAACAGCAAAAAATACCAATGAACATTTATTTATAAAAATTAAAAAAATTTAAACCTAATTTTTGAGCTCCAAAACGTACGGGCCCCAGGCAATTTCACAGGCAGCCTAGGCCCTGATCATTAGTTTCAATGTAATCAACATTAAACACCGTAAAAAAATAAAAAAAATTACTATCACTTAGATAGAAAAATAAAGCTTAACAAAATTGGCTAAAGAAAATGTTAGGTTTAGAATTATGGAAAACAGATATCATATCATCAGATATCACTCAGTTACATTAAAGGAAGTTCAACAATTTCAAAAAGATTGTCGAGATAGACTTTCAAAAATTATTTAGATAATTAATTTGTAACAAAATTTGCTAAATCCTAGATATAAGAAAAATCACTATTTTTGAAACACTATTCAAAATAAGCATTTAGAAAAAAAACTGATTTGAAATAGATCATTTTAATACAATATATTAATATTACTGTTATAAAACTGTCATTTTAATACAAAATATTGATATCACTGTTATATTTAAAAAAAATACTTTTATACCGCAGGTTAATAAGTAGCATTTGCAGGCGGACATTCCATCATGTTGCTACATTCATTTAGAACTCCCTGCCATCTGACGTCTGCTATTGCCGCTCTTTTCATACATTTACATCACCATTGAAAACATGTTACTTAAATGTAGCTTTTTTATATAAAAAACATAAATAACTGTTAAAGATTAAAATTAATGTTACCAAATAAATAAAAAAAGTATTTCATTTTATACTAGCATAGATAGCTCACTTAATGAGTTTGGCGACTTAGATTTTATTTTCAATTCTTATTTTGTACCTCTATCTAAAAAAAAGGCTCAGCCGTTTGCCTGAATTCATTGAATGTATATCGGGGCCAAGAAGATCTTAAAAAAGATTACCTACAACCTACATAAAACACAGTCATAGGTTACTATGCCTTCTCCATTGGATGAATTAATGTTGAAATTGAAGAAAAACAAATTGACGCCGCTTGCAAATATTGGATGGATGTAGATTTTATATTTTACCAACTGAAATTCACTAACTGAAATTAAAAAATAACATTACCTCCACAACACCCATCAATCACTCGCACAAACCAATTAAAAATATTAGGCATCACACTCACCTCCTCACTGAATATATCGCCTCATATCAATCACATCATCACAAAAGGCTTTCAATTATTTCACGCACTCAAAACACTCCGTTTACATGGTCTCAGAGGCATCAAATTATTCGACATCACTGAATCACTCATCATCTCACGCATCAAATATGCAGCTCCCTCCTGGTCTGGTTTTGCTACACAACAACTTCAGCAACTACAATCTCTCATCAAAAAACTAATTCGCTTCAACTATCTACCTGCATCATATCCTACCGTAACTCAGATATTCAACACACTCGACTCAAGGTTGTTCAAGAAAGTAGAAAATAACAACAACTAGTCTTTATTTATCGATCATCTCACTAACTCACCATCAAACATATTAATACTCATTAAAACTTTATCATTCACAGATCTAGTTTTTATTTAATAACTCACTAAGTCATCATCTAGTCTATTAATTTGCCGTTACTTCATTTTATATTTCATTGTCAATTACTTATCCTTTATTTATTTTATTATTATTATTTATTTTATTCTAACATATTTTATTTTTCATGTTTTAACATTTTTCTTCCTCACTTTTTGTATTTATTTACTCACTTATTTGTTTAATTTTGTACTACTGCCTTGCATGTTGTTAGAGTTTCTGCGTCTGTCAAATCCTGATTTTTAAAGAATAAAAAAAAATTGATTTTCTAAATGAAATCCGCAACAACCTTTGAAAAAGTCAAAAAAATCGTTTTATAAATCTCTAATTAAGTAAAATTATATTAAAAAACGCGCGAGTATCTACTATTTAACCCATTTTCTGCTGAGGTTTTAGATTTTTGTGATTTTTATATATGTTGTAGATACCAATAAAAAAACTTATACGTATTTTTTTCTTTTTTCAAAATTTTAATTTTTAAAAAAGTTAGAGCGTTTTCTTAAAACGTCCTTTATAAAGGACGCCAGCAGAATATGACACCCTGAGACGCAACCATTGTTTATATTAATTTTTATTGTTATTTTCTCAACTTTCATCAATTTTATGAAACAAATAAACAAAAGATTGAAAATATAAAATGAAAAATATAAGTCATTAAAAAAAGTTATAAAATCATTTATGAAAATCAGGTAAACAAGCAATGTGCAGTGTTACATCACATGCAAAACATATATTAAGTTTGTCTTTTAGCCACAGTGGCCAAATCTTCTTTGTTTGGGCATTTTTTGTAGATAGTGACCATCTGATGACTTACAAATATATCAATTTTTTTTCATTGTCTTGTTCTTTTATCTTTTTTTGGTTTTGAGATATTGAAAATTTCATCGCCACTATCACACATGATTCATCTGTAGTTTTTTGAAAAATAATTTCAAAAATTAATAATGTCTTTGAATTATGATAGTAATTTATTATTCATTTAAAAATATTAAACATAATAAATACTACAATGCCAATTTTTTTAGATCTACCAATTTGTTTTATTTTTGCTTTGGCCTTACTCAGTAATTATCGTGCAGGTAGATCATCAAATGATCCTTGATTATGTATTTCATCCAATGCATCATCTTCATCTGAATTCATCAGGAGAACTGATAAAAATGTCAGCTTTAATGATGCTGTCATCATCTCCAATCATGGTTAAAACATCTTGCAGAAAATACTTCTTAGCAGAATTTTCCTGAAAAAATCTAAAAAAAATTATTTTATTAATTTGAATATCTTCACAATAGATAGTAAATTTATTATTATGTTCATACAAACTAATAACAATTCATTGATAGTGTTTATTGTATTTACACTATTGAAAAACAAAAATTTGTAATGTGCTAAGTGAATCTTAGGGTATCATATTCTGCTAGCGTCCTTTATAAAGGACACATGCTTATGACTGATTTTAAAATATTCAACAGTTAAATATTTGTTTTTTGCAAATTAATATTTAAAATACATTAATACATAAATTTAATCCATAATATATTAAAATTTTCGCAAACAAAATAAAAATTACTAACTTTTTATGTTGAGACATTTTTTCACCAATTTTGCAAACTCGGCTATTTAAATTGATCTTAAAAATCGATGGCACGCGAAACTAAATATTTTTTTACATAAAAAAATGTTTAAAAGAAAAAAAGGTACAAATATAACAAGATTTCGATTTTTAATGAATTTTTTTGTAAGTGTCTTTTATAAAGGACGCCAGCAGAAAATGGGCTAATAACCGACAAAGTCAGCCATTTATTTACAAATGCAACGCGGTAATGTTCCAAAAAAGGACAAATCAGTGGGTTCGATATATAATTAATCATTTCTAAATTCATTTTCTCGGTAAATATGAATGCTAAAATTATAAATTTGGTATTATTTTTATCAAAAATTATTTCTTTACAAAAAAAAACAAAGTTCATTAAAAAAAATAAAATGACGTGCAACCTGCTTGTATAGTTATATTGTCTATGTTTTTTAAGTGTCCGGCTATTTGGCTTTTTTGGCTTATTGGCTTACTTACAAAAAATGCATAGATTTTAACAATCAATTAGTTTATAAAGCGCTATTTCCGCGATGTTCAATAGTGCTCCTCAATGAATTTTGCAAACAAATGGGTTTTGAAATACGCTCTGAACTTAATAAAAGATTGAAAAGTAGTCAGAGAAGGAGGTAGAGAGTTCCAGAGAAAAGGGCCAGAAAAGCAAATGCAGATTTAGCAAAAAAGTGTTTAACACGAATTAAGAAAAAATGAAAACAAAACCATTGTAAACCGGAGTGTTTATATTCAATTAATAAATTGAATTGAGATTTATACATAAATGTGCAAATTTAAAAAATTGTTCTATATTTTAGAGGTAGCCTGTGCAAGAGGACAGGATATGAAAATATAAAAAAAAAGAAACAAGCAACTAAACAAGCAGCTGCAAAAGATATAGAAAAAAATATAGAAAAAAACAATTATAATGTACAAGAATAGAACTCACTTGTTCTGAAGCAAAAAAGCAAAAGACAAGAAACCATCCAAATTACAAAACCGCCGAGAACACGTGCCGTCATGTTGCTAAATGAAAACAACTAACACAAAATATTTAGTTAACATAATATGTTTAAAACATTGTAATTAAATCAATTTATATAATTAAAAATTATTTTTGTCAATTTTAATGAAAATATTGTTTTTTGTTTCGAAAACACTGTAGTTTACTGAAGCCATGATTGGCTTACGCTATATTTATTTTACTTAATATGTTTATAACATTGTAATTAAAATGAATTATGTAATTTTAATTTTTTTGTCCATTTAAAAAAATATTACTTTTTATTTTGAAGACCATAAGTTGGCTTACTTACGAAATTGTTACAAGTTTTCACAAAACAAAAGCAATATTTTCATTTAAATTAACAAAAATAATTTTAATTTTTATAATTTAATTATATAGTTTAAAAATAATTTAGTCATGCAAATATTTTGTATTGTAATAGTTGTTTGTTGAAACCGAGGCAATTTCATAAGTAAGCAAACATATAGTTATATAAAGTGGTAGGTAAACCATTGGGTTTTTAGAACAAAAAACAATGTTAATTTTTTATTAAGCCATTACTAATATTTTATTTTATAAAAAAATAATTAAAGCTTAACGAAATCGAATATGCCCAAAAAGTGACTATAATTCTATCATAGTAGAGTCAACCTATGGCTTTAGTAACCAACAAAAAACAATTGTTTTTTTAAACAAAATAAATAGATGAAAATAGTTTAATTACAATGTTTTGAAAATATTAATTTTAATAAATATTTTTTTATTAGTTTGTTAAAACCCATGCAATTTTGTATGTAAGCCAATAAGTCAAAAAAGTCAATTAGCCCGACCCTTTTTTTAACAAGTTTGCTGATTAATGCTTCGTTTGAATTGGACTGTTTTGTTGTCAGTGGAGTATTTCTTTATTGTTAATCCTGAATAAAAGGAAAAATGGTTCTCGAAAGTACAGTAGTTTGGTATAAATTTTTTCTTATATTTATTAATGGGGAAAATCTTAGATCGGTACTGGGTAGTCCAAAAAATGGTAAATAAAGAGTTAAAAATAAATCTAAGTAAATTTGGCGGTTGGTTTATTTTATCCCTCCTCTGGTCTTGTAATATAATAAATGATGCTTAAAAGCGCAATTTTAAATTTTTCTTGTCTTGTAAAATATTAAAATAAATTAAAGATTTTTAAAATGTTATTATAAATTAAAATATAAATTACAACAGGACAAGAACAGGTTTAGGCCATTTTAGGTCTTTTTAGGGGGATGGGGTAAACAACACAAAATTTACCTAGATTTTTTATTTATTTTTAACTCTTTGTTTACCATTTATTGGATTAATATTATTAATATTATTTAACCAAATCTTCCTGGTACAAAATTACAAACAATACAAAAGGTAATGCTTGAGATTGTTTCAACGATAATGAGACATCTTAAGCCTAGTACCACTATTAGACATGCTACACAATCAGTTTGTTCATAAACTGACCTACAGTCTGATCATTGCCTAGTCTTATGTTCACACTACAATGTGAATTTAGGTAAAGGTAAAAGTAATTACTTACCATACATTAATATTTTGTGAGATATGCATGAAGTGAGAGTATAAATATAAATGAACCTAAAAGTGATCATAGATTAATAATAAAAAAAATTAGAATTTTAATCGTCAATATTATATACTTAGAATAATATACATTTAATTTAGCACATTTAAAAGTAAAAAAATGAAATAAAATAGCATGTTTAGAATAGAAATGTTTTTGAAAAGACAGATTCATATTTTCAAGCTTCACCTAGAAAAGCAAACTATTTTATCTGCATACGCACCATAGACAGGCAAATCAGAAGAGATGAAAAATGACTTCTGGGCTGCGTTCTCTGACACCATCTCAACAATACCAAAATCTGAAATAATCCTGATTGGAGGCGATCTCAATAGCCACGTTGGAGAGAAAAACAGATGGTTTTGACAACGTGCTTGGCGGTTTTGGCTATGGAGAACGGAATGAAAATCATTGAGTTTGCTGAAAGTCACGGGTTTTGTTTACTGTACACATATTTTAGAAAGAGGTTGGAACATCTCATAACATACAAAAGTGGACCATCAGCCACGCAAATTGATTTCTTCGCTGTCAAGCAACAACACCGAAGGCTATTCAAAAATATCAAAGTTATACCTGGTGAATCATGTGTTGCTTAACGTAGACTCCTTGTGGCAGACCTAGTTGTCAAACTGTCACAACATATGTCTAAACAAATGCTTCAGAGGATCAAAAGGTGGAAACTGAAAAGGAATATTCATCAAGAAAAATTTAAACAGATTGTCGCCACACTGTTAGACCACCAATCGCAATCCAGTACAGATTAGTATACATAAAAAATGGTTATGATAAACGCTGCAACTACAGTTTGAATGGGACACTTGGTGGTGGAATGACAGTGTACAAAATGCAATAGCTGAAAAGAAAGCTGCATACAAGCAATGGCAAAAATCAAGGTCTTTTTAGGACCATAAAATTTTTCGTGAGAAAAACAACTATGCAAGACGTCAAGTCACACTGCCTTGGACAGATCAGTGCAGAGAGTGACTCACTAAAAGCAAAGATGAACAAATGAAATCTCTGTATCGTATGGCAAAACAAGCAGAGTGTACAAAAAAAGACAGTTGGTTCCTCATGTATCAAAAACGACAAAAATCAGATGGTTCTTGAACAAGATGAGATCAAAGATAAAACTACAGTGGAAAGAATACTTCAACCGTCTGTTAAATGAAACAAATCCCATCAATGTCAACTTTGACGCTCCACCCATGGAAGGTCCGATTCCAGACATCACTGTACACTGCTCTGAAAGTTATGAAGGATGGAAAGGCAGCAGGGCCCTCTGGACTCACAAATGACATTATCAAAGCATCTGGTACTGCAGGTATCCAAACGTTACTACAATTTTGCCGTGAAGGCTCAATGCCGACTGAATGGAACTATAGTTCAATGGCAGTTCCGCTATACATTGAACTGTACATCATATCGGGGTATACGTCTGTTAGAACACTTCCTGAAAATTGTCGAGAAAATTATTGAGAGAATGTTAACGTCGTGCATTACAATTAGAAATAATCAATTGCAACAATTGATGCAATTCATATCCTTCGACGACTGCAAAAGAAGTACCTCGCAAAGCATCAACAACTATCACACATTTTTGTAGAACTTGAAAAAGCATTTGATTGAGTTCCCCGTGAAACAATCAATTGGAGTCTACGTCGACAACTCATTCCAGAATATCTTGTTCGACTTGTGATGGAAATGTATACGAATACTAAGACTCTCGTCAGCACAATGGTTGGAAACACAGATGCATTTGACATCGGCTTTGAAGTTCACTAATGCTCGATTCTCAGTCCACTATTATTTATAACTGTAATGGAAGAAATCACAAAACTGAGATGCTCTGGAGACATTTGGAATCTAATATATGCTGATGATATTGTTTTAACGGCTACGTCTGAGTGGAATGCAGCACAGATGTTTGAAGATTGGAACACCAGACTGGCCGATCATGGATTCAAAGTCAACATCAACAAAACCAAAGCAATGAACACTGGTGAACCCATCCAATCCACCAGCTACTGGACGATGGCCCTGTTCAGTTTGTAAAGCTGGTGTAGGTAACAATTCAATCAAGTGTCAGCAGTGTAACCGGTGTTGTTATATGGTGCAGAAACATGGCCAATGACAACAATTCAATCAAGTATCAGCAGAAGGTAACAATTCAATCAAGTATCAGCAGTGTAACCAGTGGTGTCACAAACGTTGTTCAAAAATAATTAGTACTTTATCTAAAGTGTCCAATTTTGTTTGTCCTGCTTGCATCAATATACAACAACAAATTCGAAATAGCAATGTTTTTGAAGCCATTAAGGTAGAGAAAGTCACATCGTTTCAATATCTAGGGGATGTTCTGGATTGTACTCGAGCACGCGTACGTGAAGCCTGGAATAAATGGCATCTACTTGCCTCTATATTGATGCGGCGTGACATCCCACTACCACTACGATCAAGACTTTATAAATCTGTTATACGTCCGGTGTCGTTATATGGTGCAGAAACATGGCCAATGACAACCAAACTAGAACAACTTCACCGAACCGATATGAAAAGGCTCCGATGGATGCAACGAATTAGTTTAAAGGACCACATCAAATCTACCAAAATCCTGCGTCGTGCTGGTTTAGATAATATAAAGGACGAATGCCGGCAACACCGTCTGAGGTGGTTTGGTCATGTCAAACGAAGTGGAAACAGTGCCATAACTTTTTTTGCAGATGTTGAAGTACCTGACACACGTCCCAAAAGCCTTCCAAAAAAGTCCTGGTCGCAAACAATCGAGCAAGACATGAAACCTCTAAATTTAAATAAAATGGATACAACTGATCGTCTAATTTGGCGCCAAAAAATTGATGGCAAAGAAAACAACGTCCTTACTCGAGAGAACTGGGTCTCTGGACGCTAAGCGAAGATTGATTTAACTTTTACCCCATACTTATCTCACAACATCAATTACATGATAGGCAGAAAATTATACTTTTGTCTAAGTTTCTTATTGAAAGTATCTGACATAGAAAGTACAATAGAAAAAATAAAATATTTCACTGTCACTGAGTTTGAATCATTGTGAACATTACCTTCATTCCTTTTACTTGTTATACTGTATTTATAATGTGTGTAGATGTAATTAAGGCCTAACAACAAGTTATGTAACAGTGATTTGTATATTTCCATATTTAGATCTCCATCCGTGGTCATCGGTCACAAATTGCGCTTTGACATCAGAAAGTTTTATTTCAGAGAAAGATTGGTAGTTGTATGGAACAGCTTCCTGAATGGTGTTGTTAGCTCTTCCTCTCTCAACACATTTATAAAGACATTGGATAAATTTTAGAATAATCAGCCTGTGTTATACAACATTAAGAAGGACATTGCTTGTACATATTATACAAATTGCACTTTGACATCAGAAAGTTTTATTTCAGAGAAAGATTGGTAGATGTATGGAACAGCTTCCTGAATGGTGTTGTTAGCTCTTCCTCTCTCAACACGTTTATAAAGATAAACGGATAAATTTTAGGATAATCAGCCTGTGTTGTACAACATTAAGAAGAACATTGCTGGTACAGCATTTTGTTAGGCTGTATACAAAAGGATATATACATAGAGGCATATACCTGCACCCTTTTTCCTCGTTACGTGAACGTTGCATTACGATATTTATATTTGTTCCAATGAGCTTAGTTTTCGACTGTTTTTCATGACAAGTTGTGATGTTTTGTTAGTGTTATAGTAGATGACGAGTTTGTTACTGTTGACAGCTTGGATTTTGGAATAAACGATTCTTTTGAGTTAAGATTCATCTACTTTGTATTTGTCGTACATCAGAGTTCTATGATATAGTGGAATGACTGAAGACGTGTTGATATAAAATGGTTGTAGTCTTTAGTTTGCTGATGGCAATGAGATTATGGGTTATGGTTGCTTTAATGATAGAGTTGGGATACACGGAATTGCTTAGTGCGAGAGAGTTCTGAATGAAAAAATATATATCTATACGAATATAACATATATAACTGATAACTTATGTATAGTTAATCTTTTGGCACATTATTCTGAACAAGTTTTTGCCTTTAGCTAGCAGTATTTCATTCTTCGCTTATAACCAATATTTAAAAAATAGTTAAAACTAATCACACTTTTTCATTTGAATTATAAAAAAATTAAGTTTCAACTTCATCAATAAATCAAATTCTAAAAATGTTGACATTGTAAGAAGTTATGTTATAGTCAGTTATATATTTTTCTGTATAATTTATTTGTTTTATCTTATTTAAATAAACACGTTTATTCTGTGGCCCATTTTTTGATACATTTTTACGTCTCATTGCATTTAGTTGTCATTATTACTTAGATATATTTCAATTCAATGATTAAAAACAGCGTGGATAGCAGTGATTATATGAGAAATGGTGACTTTTTACCAACAAGACTTCATGCACAACAAGATGCTGTTAATCTTGTTTGTCATTCTAAAACAAGATCAAATCCGGAAAATAACGTTGGACTTATTACATTGTCTCGGTGTGTTTTACAACTTTGAAGTGTTCTATATTTATAACTAATATTTTGATTAACATTAGAAACACCGAAGTGTTAGTGACATTGACATCTGATGTGGCAAAACTGTTGGCTAAATTGCACCAGTTGAGGCCAAAGGGAGACATTAATTTCGTTTCAGGAATTAGAGTGGCCCATGTAAGTATTAATTGCTGAAATTTGTCATGATAACTCCATTTTTAATTTTTGGTAACTTATTATAGTTCAATGCTGAAATATCGTTTTTTAAAATTTTCCACTTATTTTTAGTCAAAAATGTTATACAATTGAAGTACAGAAAAATACAATTTCTAGGGCAAGCAATTTTTTTGAATGCAGAAGAATTTTATAATTGTTGCAAAATATAATTTAAAAAATGATTAGGACACTTTAATTACTGTTTAACGATTCTGTTTTATTTATAATTTTATTCATAAATAAATTTAATTTTTGAAATTTTTTCAAAATATAAACATAAATAACTGAATAATTAAATAAACGACCCAGTAACTAATGTAATATTCGTATTCAATTGTGTGAAAAGAAAATTGATGTAATCTTAAACACATTTTACTTACTTAATATTAGTTACTTTAAGTACTTTATTTAGTAAAATTTTACTTACTTAAGTAAGTACAATATCACTTACTTAAGTAAGTGATATTTCATTGTGGATAAATTGTTAGATTTTGCAAAATTTTAGGGTTTTCTTGGTGGTAAAAGATTAAACAGTTCACTCTAACGGTAAAAGACTGTAAAACAGATCGTTCTAGATTTTTAGGAAAATTTTTTACTGCACAATTTCTATAGGATTTTTTGTAAAAACGTTGGACGAAAATGGCAGACTATATTATTAGGCAGTTATTGCTTGTATTGATAAGTCTTTGAATAAGTTTAGAAATTTGATGTTATTGATATTATGTCACATAATATCAATCACACATAACTTATGTGTAAAAAGTGTACTCATCTATAGATTTTATTCTATGACATCCATTGAAGGCTGCATGCTATATAGAAAAAATCTTGAAACAAAGTAAAAGCGATGGAGATAACTTATCTCATAATTACAGACGCTTTTATTTAGTAATTGTTGGGGCAGTAAATATGATGTGTTCTATAACAATGGTCAAATGTTACTTATAATAATTGCGAGGTATTTTTAAAAGAAAATAAAGGGTCTCATTAATCAATTATTCTTAATATAAAACCTGTTCATAATTCATTAATTCAATTTATTAATCTTATAATTTATCAAACATAACGTAACAATATTTAGTTAGTTTTGAAACACAGACAAGGCAAAAACCATAAAATGAGAATTATAGCTTTTATTGGCAGTCCCATTGAAGATTCAGAAAAAGAGGTAGAAAATTTGATTTTAAGTTTATTATTTGTATGCTAGCATTTTTATTTTTTGCACTAGAATATTATATATATATATTATGTATGTGTATATGTATGTGTGTGTGTATATATATATATATATATATATATATATATATATATATATATATATATATATGCATATATAATATACAACGTCGTGTTTTTGGCATTGTTGATTATCTGTTGATTATAAAAATTATCTTTATTCTTAACTAATTCAGCTTCTATTTGCTAATACATTAGCCTCTTTGAATTTCTCTTTTATTTGCATCAACCCTCCGCTTTTAAAGTTATTTATCACTTACCGTTTTGGTTAAATTTAAAACTATTGCACCTTGTGCTAGTGCTGTTTTTCTCCAAATAAAATATTCTGCATCCATTGGCTGTCTTTTTCTGTTCCACTAACCCTGGAAATATTGATTTAGTTTGGCTAACTCTCAGCTAGTTATTTTTTATCTTGAACTATATACTCTAGTTGATATTTGTGTATGTAGTTTGTATGGAAGTATTGTAACCGTAAATTTTTCATTAGTTTTCTAAACCGTTATTTTGATGTTTAACTGCAATTTTGTTGATGAAAATAATTTTAACAACTAAAAAATTCTTTCTAGCTCGTTAAATTAGGAAAAAAGTTGAGAAAAGAAAAAGTCAACGTTGACGTCATCAATTTTGGCGAAGAAGTATTTTTTTTGTTACTTTTTTGATAATATTGTTACAGATGTGAAGGGGAGATAAAAATTAGTAATTAGAAATTAAAATGAAGCGCTTGATAATTTAATTAAGAGGCGGAGCCAATGAAAACGGTTGTAAAAGTCATGTGATGTACTTACTAGCGCTTCTACTGTTCGAGCTAACATGGTGACCGATTTTTGATTAGTCAAAAATTTTATTTTCAGTAAAGAATGGTAAGGTCTAAACCAATGTTCTTGTTTTGTCAATGTTTTTCTTTAAGTGGTCATATGTGTGAGGGTGTAGTATAGTATTGTAGGAATTCTGCCGAATGGTTGGCATTAATCAATTTAAAGTTTGTCTCGTCAATTTTCCT
The DNA here is from genome assembly GCF_000326865.2 of Helobdella robusta. Lineage (NCBI taxonomy): Eukaryota > Metazoa > Annelida > Clitellata > Rhynchobdellida > Glossiphoniidae > Helobdella > Helobdella robusta. The sequence continues at coordinate 1,894,274 of NW_008704261.1, read as the reverse complement.
TACTAGAATTTTCTGGAAATTGTTCAATTTATTGAAAATAGAATTATTATCCAAGTTCATCATGCAATTTTTTTTAAATAAAACGTTTATCCAAATTCATCATGCAGATAAACCTTATTTCGATTTTTCAAAAATCTTCGGTGCAGCTTTGGTTTATATAGTTTCTCTAGACAAAGCATAGTTAGTTACTTAGTTTCTTTAGACAAAGCAAAAGCAAAATTAGTTACTTAGTTGGTGTCATATTCTTCATCTATTTTGTTGTTGTCACTTCCTTTTTACTCATTGTTATTTAAGTTAGTAATAAGGCGTTGAGTTGGTAGTGATGTAATCTTTCTTTTTGGTTGTTTATTTGTGGTACAGCTGTATAAAGGGGCGAAGACAAAAGTGAGGGTCGGAAGGGAGATGTCGGACGCTTTTAGTGTTAAGGTAGGAGTGCATCAAGGATCAGTGTTATCACCGTTTTTGTTTGCAATTGTGATGGATGTTGTGTGTGGAAACATAATGGAGGAGTTGTTATTTGAGATTTTGTATGCAGATGATTTAGTCTTGATGGCTGATAGCATGGAAGAATTGCAGTTAAAATTTGACAGATGGAAAAGTGTTATTGAAAAGAAAGGGTTAAAAGTTAATATTGGTAAGACGAAGGTAATGGTAGGTGGGGAAGGTGGGGAGCGAGTGATAAGTAAAATAGACCCCTGTGGGGTATGTGACAGGAGAAGCTAACTCGGTATTGTGTATAGGATGTCAGAAGTGGGTGCATAAGAGATGTAGTGGTGTGAGGAGGGCAGGTAAAAAAGGTGGAAGGCACGTTCAAATGTAAGAAATGTGTTCATGGTGTGATTAATAGGACGGATTCAAGGACGGGGTTGAGTGGTGGTATTGAAAGAGTGGAAAGCTTTGATTATTTAGGGGTTAAGCTGATGGAGGATGTTTGAACGCTGTTACGACTAGAGTTCGTGTGGGATGGATGAAATTTAGGGAACTTGGTGGGGTATTGTGTGGAAATAAATGGTCAGTGAAAATGAAAGGTAGGGTATATAAAGCATGTGTGAGAGCAGCGATGGTATATGGTGGTGAAACTTGGGTGTTGAGGAGAGAGGAGGAAAGTGTACTGCAGAGGGCTGAAAGAGCTATGGTGAGGATGATGTGTGGGGTTAAAGTGAAGGATAGGGGGAGTAGTAAAGAGCTGATGTCGAGGATGAGACTGAATGAGGACATTGTGACATTGATAAGGAGATCGAGATTGCGGTTGTATGGACATGTGCTGAGAAGGGATGAAAGGGTCGAAATTAGGCTAGTGTCGGAGTTCGAGGTTGAAGGAGTGATAGGAAGAGGTCGTCCGCGACTGGGATGGAAAGAGCAGGTGGAGAAGGACATAGTGAAAGCGGGGTTGCGTGACACTGAGGCGAGTGACAGATGTGAATGGCGTCGAGGGGTATTTCGGTTTCATCATAGGTAGCCAAACGGCAACCCCCGATCTCGGGGAAAATGTCGTCTAAACGTGTGTTGTTGTTTTTTGTTGTTATGTTTATTTGTGGTTTATGATTAAACATAAAACAAAGAATGTAGTGTGTATGTATATATATATATATATAAATATATATATATAAATTATTGTATATATATATATTATATAGTATATTAATATAGTATACTATATTGTATATATATATATATATATATATATACAATTATTTATAAAGATCATTGCGTTTTCGGCACTATTCAACTTGTAGTTGAGTTTCTCAATTTTTCTAACGAGACTTATCATTTTAATGAAGTTTATTAAGGTTAAATAAAAAACTTTTAATATTTGACAAAACATTATTAATAACATTATTACTAGAGAAAAGCTCTTTTCGGCATCAACTGCCATCAGTGTAGTTATATTGTATTGTTCCGTCTTTGTGTCTTTGTTTTTACAGCGACTTTGATTGTAACTTAATTAGAATTAAAATTAATCATGTGTTTCTTTGTTAGAAGAATATTGGTATTATTTAGTTGAATATTTATTGCTGGTTTACGTTTATCGATGAAAATTGATTCTGCTATCTTCAATTTGAAATATTCTCTGTTGTAATAAATTGCTTTGGTGTTATTGTCTAAAATTTCTTTTATTATAATTGTGTTATGTTGTTCCATTAGGTGGTCTTTTATTGCTCCATGTTGCTTATGCATAGTGAGTCTTCTCGTTAATGTTTTTGTAGTCATTCTGATGTATTCAGAATTTTGATGCACGCACTCACCAATTTTACATGTGAATGAATAAATCAAATGACTACTTTTCTTATCTGAGGAAGGTTTAATGTTGGAATTGTTTTTTATTATTAGAGATGATGTTTTCCTGTTCGTGTAGTAAATTCTTAATTTTATTGAACTATTTGTATCTATGACTTTAACATTGTTATTTATTATCTTTTTCATTATTTTTTCATCTGTTTTATATGATGAGGACATACTATTTTTATAATAAATTATGATGTTTTTTATATTGTTGTTATTGTCGTTTGTATTTTCATTGTTAATTTGTTGTTCTTTGCGGTGAATCATTTTCTATACTTGTGATAGTTTGTATCCATTATTAATTAGGAGATTGGTTACTCGTTGGAGTTCTTTTTTTCTATCTTCGGCTTTTGATGAGTGAGTATACGCCCTGTTGACGAAGGCACTGATCGTACTGGTTAGGAATGTTTCAATGCACTAACTAATCCCATTGAGACAGAGTCCTTTGTTCGTTGGTTTTGTGTATACCGTAGTTGTGAATTTATTTTCTTCTTTGTTTGTAAGCACGTCTAAGAATGGTAATTTATTATCAGTTGATTTTTCTATAGTAAATTTCAATTTGGATTTGTTGTATATTTTTAGTAGTTTTGTGATTGTATTGGGGTTGTTGTAGGCAACAAATTTATCGTCGATGTATCCACAGTATATTTGTGGTTTAAGCTGTGGATGATTTACGAATGTAATCTTTTATAAGTGACCTATGTAAAAATTTGCAAAAAGTACACAGTGGAGAACCCATTGTGATGCCGTCGATTTGTTTATAGAGTTTGTTGTCTGGACAGTAGAATTACGCTTCCATTGTGTAGATTTCTAGTAGGGATTTTAATTGATTTTAGGTATGTTTAAAGGCGTATGTTTAAAATTATAGATAGTGTTTAATATGATTTCAATGGTATCTTTGACGGGAACATTAGTAAATAATGATTCCACGTCTAGTGAAGCAATGTTTGTGTTAATTGTTGGTGTGGAGGATAAAATGATGTCTATAAATTCTTTACTGGATTTTAAATTTTATATATATTTTAAAATTTAGATAGCAGAATCAATTTTCATCGATAAACGTAAACCAGCAATTAATATTCAACTAAATATTTTCTGTAGTAATAACGTTATTAATGATGTTTTGTCAAAAATGTCAAATATTAAAAGTTTTTTATTTAACTTTAATAAACTTCATTAGAATGATAAGTCTCGTTAGAAAAATTGAGGAACTCAACCAAAAGTTGAATAATGCCGAAAACGCAATGATCTTTATAAATAATTGTATTTATGATAGTCTAAATCCAATATGTAAATATTGTCGGAAATTTGAACTGGAAGTGAGATAATCTCTTCCTCTATCTTTCTCAGGGAATTTTTTTTATGGTCCGACAATAATTTTTTGTATATTTTTATCGTAAGTTCGACCAGTCCTGTGTGGCACTGGGCTTTTTCGAATTATAGGATTTTACTGGGTAACACACGAACGCGCAAAATATTCGATAACAATTTTATTAATCGACGGAAGTAAATGAAAAGGAATTGAACTAACTGAATTCTAGAATAATGTTAAAAATAATGTCAATGAACAAACTGGAATACAGGAATTAGAACTTCTTCTTGTTGGGTCGGGCAACTTGGAATATGTTTCTTGCCGTTCAATCGTACAACCCCGACGTGTGTGACCGATGGTGGTGTCGATACAACTCCGAGAGATAAATAAAATGAATGCAGAAAAATTACAAAAATCGGAGCCTATGGAAATTTCAAGTTGCGTGCAAAACTATACCAATGAGTATAGAATCCAGCAAAGAACCCTAGGTCCACAAATAGCACAACAAAAACAAAGCAACGAGGCGGATTCGTTTTCACAGAATCCAAGGCCTGTTTTCACTGGGCCGTCGAGTCTGGTCGGCTTTCGCACGACCAAGGGCCTGTTGTCACTGGGCCTGTCAGTCAGTCGGTCGGCTTTCGCACAACCCTGGCCTGTTTTCACTGGGCCGTCGAGTCTGGTTGGCTTTTGCACAACCAACACAAAACAACAAGAGTCAGAACAACTCTGGGAACAAATTGTGTGACTTTAGTACGCGTGCGAAACTATGCCAATGAGCATAGAGTCTTGTACCAAATTCACTTTTGAGAACTTAAGACGTTTCTGAAACTATGCCAATGAGCATAGAATCACGAATTAAGTCTCTTAGATACCAGAATAGGCACCGATTACTCGAAGCTTCCTAACTTGTGAACCCAAGGCGGACTCTTTTCGAGAACTTAAGACGTTTCCGTGCCAATGAGCGTAGAATATCCAATTAAGTCTCTTAGAGACCAGAATAGGCACCGATTATTCAAGGCTGCCTAACTAGTCAACCCAATGCGGACTCTCTCTCCCTCTTAAAGATAAAGAAACTCTATATCAAAACAAAATTAGATTTTGTTTCAGGTGTTTTTAAACATAAAAATTTCCAACGTATGTCAAATTAATCAAAAAAACTACTAATTAAATTTTAAAATAATTTGTAATAATTTATGACGTCATCTAAATTGCAAAACAAGGAAAATCGTCTAGTCACCTATCAAGTAAATTAACTTGCATCAGGCCCCCTATCGAGTGAATGACTCTGCATCAAGCCACCTATCGAGTGAATTAATTTTGCGTTGAAGGACTTTGAAGTATTTTTAGTCAGTATTATTTCATAATTCTGACAATATATATATATATATATATATAACGGACGTTTCATATGCTACAGTAGATTTATTATTACGGTTGAACAGCATAGAATTATTATATAACAATAATGACAAGAAAACTTCAAATTTCTTGTCATTATTGAACGGTAAGAATAATCGAAAAGCTAAACAGAAAGCTAACTAACGCGGAACATGCTGTGATTTTTATCATTAATTGCATATACATCCTAATCCTCGTTTATAGTCTCCATCCGTTATGCGTCCGACTTTTGTATTCCATTCATAAGCTTCTGTCTCCAAGCCGATCTATCCATTGAGTCTGTCTCCTTCAGACCAAGTGCCTTCCTCCTGTATGGTCTGCGTCCAGGACTTTTTGGGCGGGTGCCAGGCACTTGGTGCTCAGTAACGGAAATTATTGTATCGTTTTCGCTTTGCTTCACGTGGCCAAACCATCGTAGGCGATGACGACGACATGCATCCTTCTACGATGCTCCCCCATGTACGATCCCCCATCTGTTCAGCTGCCCTAAGAACCACACTCATCTCATGTCAATAGATCTGTGGAGGAACTCGGTTGAGGTGGCGAATTGGCTCAGGCCTCGCCTGGAGCACCCACCGGACATCTAGGAAGGGCAACAACAACATGCATCCTTCAACGTGGTTGTAGGATCTCGGTTGTATGGATATGGTCCCTTAGGTCAACATGCTACATCCAACGAATCATCTTCATGTCAGTTCGATGAAGCTGTTGTTCGAGTTTTGTTGTCATCGGCCACGTCTCTGCTCCATACATACAGAACGTACAACAGCTGCGCCGCATCAGTACCGAGGCAGGAGGTGCCATCTGCCCCACGCCGCACGTATGCGTCCACGAACGGTGGCATCAGCTGTTCTAGTACAATCCAGTACATCTCTCAAATACTGAAATGAAGTAACAGTTTCGATTCCGGTAATCGTATGATTATCTGGGGTCCGTTGTCGCGGGTTGATGCAGGCGGGGCATACGAAATCAGTAACTTTCCTCAGTGAGCCGGTAATTTTTGAGCATCGTTTGTGACACCACTGCTGACATCGTAGGCACTTAATCAAGTTGTTTCTAACTCCAGCCCCACACACCGAACATGGCCAATGACCAGAGACTACAGACTCAGCGTTACCACCGTTTGTTGCTTTCTTCCTGGATATTGTCACCCTTTGGCCATTTAAGGTCTTACAGGGAATAGGACAGCTTTTCTTTTTTGTGATGACATGTCCATCGGGAAGTCCATCTTCCCGAAACAGCGCTGTTAGCCTTACCATGTCTATTGTTTTAAATAAATACGAGTTTAATAAATTCAGACTTGTTGAGTGTTCATTAAAGAAAGTCATTAATGCAAAATGGGCATATATCTTCAACGATGTTTGTATTAAAGAAAACCTCGTTCCGAAATATATATATATATATATATATATATATATATATATATATACAACACACGCTTAGACGAAATTTTCCCCGAGATCGGGGGTTGCCGTTTGGCTACCTATGATGAAACCGAAATACCCCTCGACGCCATTCACATCTGTCACTCGCTTTAGTATCACGCAACCCCGCTTTCACTCTGTCCTTCTCCACCTGCTTTCTCCATCCCAATCGCGGACGACCCCTTCCTATCACTCCTTCAACCTCGAACTCCAACGCTCGCCTAATCCCGACCCTTTCATTCTTTTCAACACATGTCCATACCACCGCAATCTCGATCTCCTTATCAATGTCACAATGTCCTCATTCAGTCTCATCATTGACATCAGCTCTGTACTACTCCTCCTATCCTTCACTTTAACCCCACACATCATCCTCACCATAGCTCTTTCAGCCCTCTGCAGTACACTTTCCTCCCCTCTACTCAACATCCAAGTTTCACCACCATATACTTATCGCGACCCTCCTTTTCATCTTCACTGACCATTTCTTTCCACACTATTCGTTCCCTAAATTTCATCCATCCCACACGAACTCTAGCCGTAACAGCGCTCAAACATCCTCCATCCGCGTTCAGCTTAACCCCTAAATAATCAAAGCTTTCCACTCTTTCAGTACCACCACTCAACTCCGTCCTTGCGTCCGTCCTATTAATCACACCATGAACACATTTCTTACATTTGAACGTGCCTTCCACTTTTATCAGTGCCCCCTCACACCACTACATCTCTTATACACCCACTTCTGACATCTTATACACAATACCGAGTTAGCCTTCACTTTCTTGTCACATACCGCACAGGGGTCTATTTTACTTATCACTCGCTCCTGGGTAGTTCTGGGTATGACACACACACACACACACACACATAATTAAAATTATAATATAAATTTTAAAAATTTACCGATTTTTTAGCTTTCGAAAGTTTACGGTTAGGTTTTTCTATTTTTTTAACAGTAATTTTATAATTATTATCCAATTTATTGAAATTAATAAGAAAATCATTGCTGTTCATCGTGATGAAGCGTATACTAATCACTCGAGATAAAAACTGCTTTAAAACCAGGGTATCGAACCGTAATTTTTTTCGTTCCGGTTTACGGTTTCGGTTCAGTTAGCAAAACGAATTTCGGTTCTGTTCCGGTTTTCGTTCCTGAAATAATATCGTTTTTTTTTGGTTTTCGGTTTCGCTTCGAAGCCTAATTTTTCAAGCATAGTTTCTTAAACGCATGTAAAGGACATACGAACTTCCAATTATCACTACTTAAGCCAATTTTAATTAAATTTTAGATTGAGAATAATAAGAAAACAATAACAAAAATAATTTTTAAATGTTTGCAGTATAAAAGAAAACGTTCCCAATATTTTTTTTCAACAAATTAAAACAATTATTACAAAAATATTTTGAAATCACTAATATAAATATAAGGTTCTTTCAAAAAAGATGAAAATTTTCTCTGACTATTAATATATCTTCTAAAATGTTTTCTTTGAAACCACTTTGTAGTCTTTGAGGATAAATTTTAATCCAGAAACAGATGCTTCCTGGCTCACTTGTGTTGCTGGTACTTCAAAATTTTGAAGATGATCGCACTTGATCTCTAATTTCTCCGATTATACTGGATTTCACTTTGCGTGGCAATTCTTACTCAAGTTATCGGCGAACTCAGTCGGAAAAACAAACGAAAAGATAATAAAAAATAACATAGAACTTTAAAAGACGAAATTTTATCTAAATATTTTTTTCTGAATTTTACAAAAAATTTTTCTTTTAAATTTTTAGCATCGAGCAGTTTTTTATTTCGTTACGGTTTTTGGTTTCGGTTAAACTAGCAAACAATATCTTCGAGCAAAATTTCGGTTTTTAACGATTTTCGGTTACATTTCAGTTCCGGTTTGATGCCCTGCAAAAAACTAGGACCTTTTAAATCTTTTGACTGTCTACTGATTCTAGCGGATTTATATTACTTACCTACGCAAAGATATCTACGGGAGTTTTCACCGGACCACAGATAACAATATTTCGGTTCAATTGCGGTTTTTGTGCCGGGCAAAATTTCGGGTTTTAACGGTTTTTGGTTACGGTTCAGTTCCAATTCGATGCCCTGTTTAAAACAGCTGTCTATGAAAGACAAAGTGATATGTCTAAATCAAGTTGCTTGTGTTGATTGCAAGTGAGATTTAATGGCTCCTCTTTTGTGTATGCATTTTGTGATGTCATTAAAGTGACGTGGTCGTAACACCAATATACGAATGTTGTTGACGCGCACATTTAAAAAAAACGCTTTAAAGTAGAATCGTTTTTACGAGTGCAGTTCTTTAATTTTATAGTATCATTGATTGGTATAATATTTCTTTTTAATGATTTGTTTGAGGACTACTTCGTCTGTTTTTTGTGCCGTTGACATATGATTTCTGTAATACAGGATTATGTCGTTGTCCTTGTTATTTTTAGATATATTGCTATCTTGTTGTAGTCTTTGTTGCATGATGCTCTCAATGTATGATGTTTTGTAACCCTGGTTTACAAGATTAGTAATTCTTATCAGTTCCGTATTGCAATCTTCAATTTAGGATGAATGCTTGAATGCAAGGTTCACATAGGATTTTATTTTACTTACTTTGAGTTGTTCCGTACATTCACTTGACCCATTTAAACAAATACCTTTATTTGTTTAAATGACGTATACGGCAGTTGTAATCTTTGTTCGTCATGCGTTACTAAAAAATTTAGAAATGGTAATGAATTTTCACTTTCGTGCTCGATGGTGAAATTCAATTTTGATTGGTTCAAGGTTGCTAGTAACTGGTTGATTTGTTCCGGATCATCGTATGCGACGAAGATATCGTCAAAATATCTGACATAAATTTTAGTTTTTAATTCCGCGTTGTCTTTAAACGTTTTGCTCCCAAGTTGTCCGAAAAAGAAATTTGCGAACAGGACACCGAGTGGTGAGCCAATGGCTACAGCTTCAATTTGCTTGTATAGCTTGCCTGTGGGGGTGTGGAAAGGTGTTTCGGTTGTGCAGATTTAGAGAAGAGATTTGAGAATTAACAAAATCGATAACAGCAATAAATGCAAATCACAGGAAGAAAGGCCTGGGTTACACAAATTCCCTATAACTGCAACAAATTATCTGTATAAACAAGTGCCAAAGAGGATTGAAAAATCGAAATAGGTCCTATACACTCGAGAATGAATTGTAAAATTTTATATCATACTAACTAGTAAAATAAATAATGTAAAAAATAAACAAGTATTTGGTTAGAAATATTGATAAATGTAATAAAAAACTATCCAACGCTAGAAATTTGGTAGATTTCATAAATCACTGCATTATATATATATATATATATATATATATATATATATGATGAAAATCACGAGATCTCTAAAACCAAGCGACTCCGGTTGAATTAAAATTTGGCGTAAAAATTCTTTTTGGTACCTAGAAACTCACTAGGAACTGATTTTTCTCTAATTCAATCCAAAACGAAGTTTTAGAGACTAAAACTTTTACAACAAATTTTTTTTATTTATATTCATTCATGGGGCTCCTTAGCCGTGGTGAAGGCAACTCATCTAGGCGAGGGGCAACTCCAATATAAAACCTGGGTAGATGGAGCTCGTTAACCTTGGCTGGTAGTCTGTCTAGTGATGGTGTCATGATAAAAATATTCAGTTTCCTGTGCTGTAAAACAGGTTGACGCCTGGCACAGCAGCCGGTCACAAAAAAATTTGTCACAAACACCAAAAATGCCACAACAAAATTATTTATACATACCGCATCGCCTGTCCCGCGGGTCAACAAGAGGCGCGGCCACTGGTGAGTCACTAGCCAGAGATGATGAGTGGGCTACAACGACATCGGATGGTCTTAACACCAGTCGACCGCCCTGTAAAAAGGTTGAAAATAAAATCAGTCAGAGACTGGGGACAGTGAATGTCGGAACGATGAGGGGGAGACACGGAGAGATTGTGGATATGACAGCTAGAAGAAGGTTAGATTTTTGCTGTGGACAGGAATCCAGTTGGAAGGATGGCAGTTCAAGAACTATAGGGCATGATGATAGATTGTACAAGTTCTTCTGGGTTGGATGCGTAAAAGGAATAGCAGGTGTGGGTGTACTAGTAGCGGAAAAGTGGATAGATAGCGTAGGGGAGATAAGGCGTGTGAATGAGCGTGTGATGGTGCTGAGAAAAGATATTGGGAAGCCCTTACTTAATATTGTTTCATTGTATGCACCTCAGGTAAGAAGGTCAGTAGAAGATAAAGAAGAGTTTTTTTTATTCTTTTGGGTAATGTGTTATAAGGTGTTGGTGAAAAGGAGATTTTGATAGTATGTGGTGATCTCAATGGACATGTTATTGCTAGTGTGGATGGATTTGAAGAAGTGAATGGTGGGAAAAGGGTACGGCGCTAGAAATTTTGAGGGGGAAATGTTACTAGGGTTTGCAGATGTCATGGGGTTGGCTATATGCAATACATGGTTCACTAAACCTGATTCACAGAAGGTGACATATGAGTCGAGGGGCAGTAAGACTCAAGTGAACTATGTATTGATAAGAAAAGAAGAAAACCATAGTCAGTAATGTAAAAGCGATACCAGATGAAGCTTGCATTGCACAACACAAGTTAGTCATTTGTGAAATGAACCTGAATAGCAAGCTTGCAAAGAAGAAGGAAGTATTCGTAAGTATGTGTAGAGTTTAGAAATTGAAGGAGGAGGAGCAACTTCGTGTCTATAAGGAAAAGATTCAAGAAAAAACAGATTTGAGAAGCGATAGAGATGTGGAAAGCATGTGAAATTTGTTTAAGAATAGCTTGCTGGTAGTAGCTGATGAGGTTTGTGGTAGAACTTAGGGCCTGCCGAGACACTGGGAATTGTGGTGGTGGAACGAGGAGGTTGGGAAGATTATAGAGGCAAAGAGAAAGTTGTGTGAGATATGTAAGAAGACCAAGAAGGAGGAGAACAGGATCTTGTATTGCTCAGCTAAGCGAGAGGCAAAAAGAGCAGTTTACATGGCTCAGTCAGAGGAGCAAAAGGTATTTTGTGAAATGTTAGATTATTCAGAGAAAAAAGGGACAGTGAAAGGGAGTAATAATACAAATCATTAGAAAAAATATAAATGTTGTTGGGGTAGGCAGTTTAAAGGGGTCGGATGGTAAACTACTCACGGCTAAAGATAGTGTGAAAGAGAGGTGGAAAGATTATTTTGAAAAGCTATTAAATGAAGAGTTTGAATGGGACCTGCAGAGATTATAACCTACAAAGATATGAAGTTTGCTATTTTCTAGGCCAAGTTAGGAAAGGCTGCTGGTCCATCAGGTCTGGTAGTGGAGATGCTAAGAGCTTCAGGGAATGTAAGTGTCCAGTGGGCAACAGATATTTGTAACGCAATAGTGTGGTAAGGCAAAGTTCTTAATGATTGGAAAAAAACTTGATGGTGACTGTCTATAAAGGGAAAGTGAATGATCTAGTATGTAATCTTATCGAGGCATTAAGCTACTTGATCATGTAATGAAAATCTTGGAAAGAGTAATTGAGAAAAAAGTAAGAAGTTAAGTGTTTATAAATGACATGCAGTTTGGTTTCAGACCACAGAAAGGTACTACAGATCCAATTTTCATAGTTCGGCATATTCAAGAAAGGCATTTTGAAAAGAAGAGGGATTTGTGTATGGCTTTTGTAGACCTTGAAAAAGCGTTTAACAGAGTTCCTAGGGAATTAGTGATTAGGTGGATGTGTAGCGTAACACTGAGGGACAGAAAACGAGTGAAGAGCTCCGACAAAGGTTAAATATAGTAAATGTGTGCGATATGGAGAGACAGGTTATATTAAGATGGTTTGGACATGTGGAACGGAAACAGGAGGATGACTGGGTGTCAACATGTAGACATGTGATAGTTGACGAGGAGAAGAGTAGAGGAAGAGGAGGAAAAACTTGGAAGGAGTGTTTGGCAGATGACATGAGAAAGATGAAGTTGAGAAGAGAAGATGCACAAGACCGCGATGTATGGAGAAGTGGCATCACTTGAAACCGTCCGACCAGTGCAAAACGATGATGATGATGATATGATTTCATCTCTGTTTTCTCTCTGTTTGCGTTACTCTCAAAGTTTCAACAAAACATACGCACAGGGCTTGAGAATACGCCTAAATTCAATCCACTTCTTTTGCATTCGAACTCGGTCACTTCAATCTCAGAATCACGTTCACATTCATACGTTCGAAATAATGCAACATTCTCATTAGCGCATGACTAGACGTACCTAACTATCGTGTCATCATGCTGTTTAAGTTGTTAAATTTGGTTAATTTTCATACAAAAACTTTAAATGTATTTTTTTTACAAGTCCTACAACACAGAGAAGCTGACGGCCTTTATTAACGCTATTAATGGATCAGATGGATCTGGGTTAAAAATTTGTTTTTTTAATTGAATTTTAGATTATTTAATTGGGAAAAATTCGTTATAAGAAACTAATTAAAAAATCATTAGACTAATTTAATTAGCCTAGGCAAATTATCTATTCTATCTAAATATTTAGTTCTGTTGAATTTAATCAATCACTTACAAAAACTTACGTGCATCAGTAAAATACTTCAGCCTGGTTTGAGTTGTTGTCTGATATTTCAAAAGTGGGATTTTTGGGGGATAATAAGCGAACAAATTTTAACAAAAGACTCCAAACAAAAGTCAAAAAACTTGAAAACATTGAAAAAATCGAGAAACAAACTAAGGTTCTCAGATTTGATGGAATGTTGCTGAAATGAAATAAAAATCTGTTGAGTACAATGGGAATGTTGAATTTGGTATTTCAAAGTTTATTCCTAATGGCAAACATCACAGACGAATGTAGTTTTCCGACCTTGTTCTCTCATATTAAAGGAGTATCAGCTAATAAACGGTCGGATGATATGATTTTCCAAAGCAAAGAACAAAAAACATTTAACAATTTATTTGAATATTGAACCGCCTTCACACATAACATAATAAATTATTATTCTGATTGATCGTTTAATTATTTTTTGATTTTATAAAATAATTGATTATTGCTTAATTTTTACCAATTAATTTTATCAATTATAATTACTTTAAATATTTGGCGTCATTACTTGTGATATGTATAAGACTTTTTTAGAGTGGCCGTATTATTAAAGCATCTTATAGCTTTTACAGCTATCCTACTGCTTTAAAGCAAACAAATGAATTGTAAATGAAATAGTGTTTGGATTAATATATAAATCTCAAAAAATGCTTGGCAAATGTCATGTTTGCGAATGATTTTTTTCCAAATCAAACAGTTCCCACCTTGTTACTGTTCCCTCTGGTCCTCTGTTATCAGATGCACTTTTATCATCACCAGTGATTGTTGGTGAGGATGGAGCAGGAGGGATATCAAGTGGTTATGAATTTGGAGTTGACCCAAACGAAGATCCAGAGTTGGCTCTAGTAATAAACTTTTTTCTTTACTTAATTGGGAAGCTTCAAACAAAAAATTGTTGAATAACATTTCTCTTCTTTTATGATAGTTTTTTGGCAAATGATTTAAAACTGGAATTGTCTACTTAAGCTGGTCGTTTTTCATTTGTAGGCTTTACGTGTTTCTATGGAAGAGCAAAGGGCTCACCAAGAAGAAGAAGCTAGACGAGCTGCAAGAAATGCTGCTAGAACAGTCGTTAGCACCATACAGGAAGGTCACTCAGTTTTTTGCTTGATTTATTTATAATAGATGGTAATTATCAAATGTAAATATTTAAAAAACAATATAATACGTTATATATTCATTTATTTACGTACTTATCGTCTGCAAACGTTTAAAATTATCTTAATCAATGAAATATAATGAAATGTTACTATGGAAATGAGGAAAAACATTGATATTGGTAGGTGTTGTGTGATAAAGTTTACTAACTTATAATGAATAATTATTAATAAATTATGAATAATGTTTATCACTAATTTCTTAATTGTTGGTTTGAATTGATAATAATAATCGTTATTTTTATTGTAGAAGCATCGGATGAATTGCTGCTAAAACAAGCTCTTGAAATGTCTATGCAAAATAATGCTGAAAAACAGGAGAATGTTCCTACTACTTCTAAAAGTATATCTGATATGACCGAAGATGAACAGATGGCTTTTGCGCTTAAAATGTCGATGGAAGGTGCTACTAAACTTTTTGTTATCTTAATTTCCAATAAAAATTAATGTGTTTCAATTTTTCAGTACAAAAGTCCAGCACGAATGAGGTACGAAAAATGTTTTAAAATGTTTTGAATTTTTCAAATTTACAAAATTTTTATCGGTTCATATTAATTTTTATTTTGAAAGTTTCATTTTGAATTAGTAATTTATTCCGATGTTGATGTCTGTGCGGTTCTAAGTAATATTTGGTTGGTGTGGATTTCGTTTAAAGTTTTTTCTTTTAGCTTTTGTTTAATTTGGCCAAATAATTTTGTTTTAATCTAATTTTAGAGAATTTGAAATTTTTTTACTAAAATCAATCAATAAAACAATTTTTCATTTTTAAACTGCATATGCATATACCACAGAATAAGCCACCACAAATGTAAGCATGCCTCTTATTATTGTAAAATTGTCAATCAAATTTACACAATGTCTGTCATCTTTTTAAAATTCTTCAACTATTTAATCTAACGAACATGTCAGCCATCGCTGTAAAACTTCTTAACTAATCAAATTAGCAAACGTATATGCTATCACTCATAGATCTCTGGATAAAAATCTGCTTGTGATTATGTGCTGCGGCCGTTTAACTTATCTATCTTTATGTAATTAGGAACGAAGTTTTTGATTGACGCAAGCGTTGTTGAAAATTGCTGCCTATTTGGAGTTAAGTAGATTTTTAATGATAGACTCAGCACAACGTAGTTTTTGCAACACGTATTTATTCAAAGGTTGCATTTTAACATGGCTAACAGCGCTGTTTCGGCAGAATTGCCATCTTCAGGGCCTAAATAAGTTTATTTTATTGCGAACATAGTTAAATAAAATCAAATATTAAATACAGTTCTTATAGCGAACTTCTATCCAACGAAAATTTCTGTATAAAGAATTTTTTATGTCCCTTGGAGTTTTACATACAAAACTGCTTCTATAGAACGAAAATATTTTTTCTACTACATACAAAGTTTATAAAAGTTAAAAGAAATGTCCGAACAACAAACATTCTATGAATTGATATAAACGGTGCTTGTGTATTTCTTTAATATCTTAGAACCATATTTATTGTTTCTTGTTCTAGTATTCTGTAAATTCTACCTCGATTAATTTCAATGAAGTCGGAATCATCGTTACATGGAACAATGATTAAATTTCACTTCTAAAATTATATTTTCCACAATTATACCATGTATTAATACTTTCTGTTTGCAAAATAAATGATTAGGAGGTTGCTTTTCATATATATAGTATATAAACGCCTGTTACGAAATATAGAATTTTTCCCGAACCAATTCTGTATAACGAAATTTCTCTATAACGAATTTTTTTATGGAACCATCAAATACGTTATAAGGAAGTCCGGTTGTGTATAATAAAATATCGACGTGGTTCGCGATGTTGCTGACGATGTCGATCTAGGGTACTTAAAGGTTTCGCGTCACGATATCGAGAATATAACTGTAAAATGGGATAGAATCTATTGTAATATTTACTTTAATATTGTAATATTTACTTTAATATTTTAATATTAAAGTCGGCTTATATACATATGTATATACAAGGCTCTTTTGATTTTCAGTCTAACTGGATGTGATTCATAATCAGGGATATCTTTATGTTGGCATCCATTATAGACTGTTATAGGCTGAGTAAGTGGTATCCAGTATTGGTCGTACATATAATCTTTAATGGCACTGTCCCGTATGTGAAGAGAGCCGTCTAGAAAAAGAAGTTCGCGTGAGTCAGATGTAATTGCCCACATGTTTTTTCCAGATTTTTGAGAATATTAATGTTATTATTCTTTATAATGAGATTTAATGTCCGATTAGTGTTATGGCAGATTATAAGTTTGAGTTGTCGACTGCTGTCACATTGAAATAATTGCTGTTCGAGTTTTGTTGTCATCTGCTGCGTCTTCTCCATGCGTTATGTTTCGGACTTTTGTATTCCATTCACCGGATATTGAATTTAGGAGGAGGTCTTGTTTTAACCACAGTGTCCTTAAGGGAGATGGCTGAAATGCCCACCACCGGAGACTGATCAGTATCAAACTCCATGCCACGATACATACGACAGCTACGAACCACCCACCACCTGCCATTTACCAGGATATGGTCAACCTCCTTAGCCGTAACACCGTCAGACACTAAGTCTCGTGGAGGCACAGAATTCCAAGAAACGATCAGAGTTGTCGTTTGGTGACCCGCTCCCAAAGGGACCAACTACCGCAGGCATACGTCGGTTAACACCCGTTACCGCGTTTAAGTCGCCAGGCAAATGATGAGGTCGGTGGGCCTGGTGAAGCGAAACGAGTCCTCCAGCGCGCTGTAAAAGATATCTTTGGTCTCAGCCGTCGTCTTATTGTTGTTCGCCGTAGTCCGCTTGTCCCAGCCGGCTGACGATAACCGAGACTGCGCGCTCCTTATTAACCCGCGCGACGAGTGATGCGGTATATTTTTTTTGAGACGACTCCATGTGGACAATACATTGGCTGTAGTTGTCCCCAGTTGTTCGCCAGACAAACGTGGGTAGATAGCAAACCAATTAGAGGTTGAAGCAACCATATCGTCCTAAAGACGCACTGCCACGCCTAATTTTCTGTTAGGGTTTACTCCCTTAGCCTTTTCCTAGAAAGGGTATAGCCACAAGGCAGTGGAGGTTTGAAATAAATGTTTACCTTCTCCTAGATGGGTAAGTAGCGAGTCCCATCAACCCGAAGCGACTACTTTTGAGGCGCTAGTTACCCACCTTTGCCGCTTCTCCTGTTAGTTTAAATAGCACCAACTATATCCTTTTTCAGTGTCTAGGCCTGATTTGCTATTCGCTAGAGTGACCGAATTTGTTCGCCTTTACTTCTAGTCAGCCATACCTTGCATTGATTTGCACAAGCTACCGCAACCTGACATTTCGCTTCTGTGTTCTTTGATCTAAACCCTAACCCATTCTGAGTTTAATCAGCATTAGGCGTGAGCTGACTCGAGCCACCTCCAGTACATTTTGTGCCAGTGATTCCCGTATGAAGATTCCCACTTCATTTTGGACTGTCTTTTGGTTATTCCAGAACAACTTGTAACTCCCAATGAGAAATACACCATTTGATTTCCATCATGTTTCCTGCAGAAAACAGTTGTCAATCCTTCGCCTTTCCAGCATGTCGACGATCTCCATGGAGCGTCCAGCAAGCGATACAGTATTTAAAGTGCCAAGTCTGATATTCCAGGGGGGACGCCAGATTTTCCGCAACATCCCTCCACTGTTGCGTACTTTCTGGATATTGTCACTCCTTGACCTTTTAAGGTCTTCCAGGGATTAGGAAATCTTTTCTTTTTTGTGATGAGATGGAAGATGTTTGGGTCAAAACATTTTTATATCTGGAATTGCCCAATTCCTAACGACAATCACTAGCTATAAGCAGTGGGCCTAGCTTTTTTGCTGGAAGCACAAAAGGCAGCGCGGTTGCAGTTTAACTCGTGCCAAAAAGAGTAGCGTAGCCTTTGGGTCAAAAGTTCCTGTTCCACAAAGCAGTGGATTTATAATAGAAGATCATCCGCTGTTGGAGCCGTTGTCCTAAGATCCTCTGCCTCTTTCACCGTTTTCTTCTTTTCTTTGGTACAGTTTGTTCGCGGCATCTTATTCCGCGAACAATTATTCGATGCAATCCTAGAAGGTTTCCCTGCCCAGGACTTTCCCCTATCCACCACCTGGGGACGCACTTCACAGCCAGTGCACCACAGCTTGCAGAAATAATTGGCTTTAATGATGCGTTTAATTTGTGTTTCGTCCATTTTATAGTTGTCGTGCATTTGGTTCAAATAGTATAATGGTACTTTTTGGTTTCTGGAAATTTGTAGAGAATTTGTTGTCAGGTTATTGGTTTTATTGTTTTTATCTGAATATTTCTTTACTATTGAATAAATAAATTTGTTTGAATAGTTATTGTTTATTAGAAATTGTTTTAATGCGGGCTAATTCTGTCTATAAAATATTGATATCGGATGAGGTTTTAAGTGCACGCGTTTGATTTCATTTACCGTTTGATTTATTATTGAATTGTTTATGTAATAGTTAAGTTTTTAATAGTCGTAATTTGGCAGTTAAAAAAGCTGATATACCTGCCGATAAATATTTTAACGAAAATATCATAACCGACTGCAAACCTGAGGACTTACCTTGTCGATTGTTGAAGGAAAGCGCACTTCCCTCGAGTTTAGTTTACAAGCTGATATAAAATTCCCATTTAATTCATGAATAGGAGGCTAAAAATAATTGCTCCAAAGTTGTTTTAATGTTGATTAATGATAAGCTGGAATTTTTTATATGTCACGATAGAATTGAACTTCAAAGAAGTTTTTCTATGTAGTTAATTATGGATAGTCAAACAATCAACATATTTTTTCATTATTCGAAAACATCTACAATTTTGTCTCGAGAGAAATATTTGAACTACACAAGTTTGAAAGCAAATGTATAAAATATACCTCAGTGCACAGCGAATTTCATTCATGTAGAAGAGTTGTACAGCTTGGAACTAAATTTGCTTGTGTAAAAGGCACATAAATTAAACTCCAAATTATTCAACCCCTCTAGCATTGTCGAGAAAATCATTGAGAGAAGATTAACGTCGTGAATCACAATCGGAAATTATCAATTTGGTTTCCTAGCATGGAAATCAATTGATGCAATTCACATTCTTCGGCAACTGCAGGAGAAGTAACTCGCAAAGCATCAACAACTATCACACATTTTTGTAGACCTTGAAAAAGCATTTGACCGAGTTCCCCGTGACGCAATCGGGTGGAGTCTACGTCGACAACTCATTCCAGAATATCTTGTTCGACTTGTGATGGAAATTTATACGAATACTAAGACTCTCGTATTGGTAATTTATCTAAAGTGTCCAATTTTGTTTGTCCTGCTTGCATCAATCCAACAACAAATTCGAAATAGCAATGTTTTTGAAGCCATTAAGGTAGAGAAAGGCACATCGTTTCAATATATAGGGGATGTTTTGGATTGTACTGGAACAGCTGAAGCTGCCGTTCCAGCACGCATACGTGCAGCCTGGAATAAATAGCATCTCCTTGCTTCTATATTGATGCGGCGTGACACCCCACTTCCACAACGATCAAGACTTTATAAATCTGTTATACATCCTGTGTTGTTATATGGTGCAGAAACATGGCCAATGACAACCAAACTGGAACAACAACTTCACCAAACTGACATGAAAATGCAACGAATTAGTCTGAAGGACCACATCAAATCTACCGAAATCCTGCGTCGTGCTGGTTTAAATGATATGAAGGACGAATGCCGGCAACACCGTCTGCGGTGGTTTGGTTATGTCAAACGAAGTGGAAACAGTGCCATAACTTCTCTTGCAGATGTTGAAGTATCTGGCACACGTCCCAAAGGCCGTCCAAATAGGTCCTGGTCGCAAACAATCGAGCAAGACATGAAAACTTTAAATTTAAATGAAATTGTTATAACTGATCGTCTAATTTGGCGCGAAAAATTGATGGCATAGAAAACAAGGTCCTACCTCAAGATAACTGAGTCTCTGGACGCTAAAAGAAGATTGATTGATTGATTGATTGATTGATTGATTGATTGATTGATTGATCTAATTGATTGATTGATCAAGAATTGAGAAAGTGACAGTCAAATCGGTGGTTTCTCAAATCTCATTATTAAAAAGTGCAGGATTATCATTGGAAAAAATTATACTTTTATTGATAGCTTAGCTTAAGTCATGATAATGTTGTTTCAGTGATGGTCCAACTGATCAAATTCTAAAAAAAAATGAAACCACTCCAACAGCCAAATAAAAATTATGCCAGCACCATTTACTTTACGGCAGGGGCAGTGGCAAGAAGCATACTGGATTAAGTAAGATGCAAAGATCGTGAAAAAATTTTAATTGAGCTTTACCAAAACCCAAATTTGACAAATTATCTGGATGATGTTAATAGAAAAGGTTTACCATCTGAATATGTTTTTGATTTATTTTCAACTGAGGATTTTCAACCCGTTGAAAATTCTCAAAACTTTTTTCAGAAATTTTTAAGAACTAAATACCGGGGAAAAACTGGTTTGTGTCAATTGTTAACAAGGATGTTGAAAATGGCATACTTTTAGTAGATAACTTATTTTGTGTCCTGAGCCATGATGCTAAAAAAAATGATATTAGACGTTTTTGTAACAGCTTGTTAAAAAACTTTACTAAAGACGTGAATGAAAATTCCAGTGATAACAAGAGTTACAAAAAGCGAAAGCTAAATAAAATCACAGGACAGTTTTAATATTTCGTTGTAAATCATTTAAAATGTTTACGTTTTCATTTAATCATTAAAATATATTTATACACTTATTTCTTGGTATGCTGCAGCATAGTATGGTTGTGATGGATGTGACATCAAAAGAAATGGGGAGGAGGAAGAAGGATAAGTTTGTGACAAAGAGAAAGACATGGAAGTTGCAGGATGCAGAGGTGAGGAAGGCATTTGAGGTGAAGGTGGCTGAAAATTGGGAGAGTGGTAAGGATGGAGATGTTTGGGAGAGATACAGGGATTGTGTGTTGGCTACGGCAGATAAAGTATGTGGATGGACGAAAGAAAAGTGTAGGCATGGTGAGACGTGGTGGTGGGATGAAGATATAAGAAGGGTTTTGGAGGTCAAGAAGGAGAGGTTTAGGGTATGGAGAAGGGACATGACGGAGGAAGCGGAGTTTGAGTATAGGAAGGCTAAGAAGGTTGCATCAGATAGGTTAATGAAGGAAATAGAATTTGATCTGAGTTCGAGGAAAATGATCAAAGCAGTCAATGAGGGATAGGAAAGATGTTATAGGGAATGGATGTGTTTGGGATGGATCTGGCAAGTTGTGCATAGATGAGGAGGAAAAAGCTCAGGTGTGGAAAGCTCATATGGAAAGGTTGAAGAATGAAGAGAATGAGTGGGATGGAGATGTGGAATCCGCGGTTACACCTATAGAGAAGGTGACGATGGAGGAAATAGAGAAAGCAGTTAGAGAAATGAAACTAGGTAAGGCGACAGGGGTTTCGGAATGTGCGTCAGAACATATAAAAGCGAGTGGGGTGATAGGAATTGAAGTTATGATGAGAATTGCTAACAGTATGTTTGATGATGAAGGTATACCTGAGGATTGGCGACACAGTGTGTTAGTGCCGTTGTATAAGGGCAAAGGAGATGTGAGAGATTGTGGGTCATATAGGGGTGTGAAATTGCTAGAGCACGGAATGAAGGTAGTGGAGAGGGTGCTTGAGAGGAGGTTGAGAAATATGGTGACAGTTAATGAAATGCAGTGTGGGTTTATGCCTGGTAGGGGAACGGTGGATGGTGAGAATGTTGCAGGAGAATTATAGAAAGAAGAAACGAAGATTGTACATGTGTTTTGTGGATCTAGAAAAGGCTTTTGATCGAGTACCGAGGAAGGTCATTGAATGGGCGTTGAAGAAGAAAGGAGTGAATGAGAGACTTGTTAAAGCTGTGATGCAGCCGTATGAAGGGGCAAAGACAAAGGTGAGGGTTGGAAGGGGGATGTCGGACGCTTTTAGTGTTAAGGTAGAAGTGCATCAAGGATCAGTGTTATCACCGTTTCTGTTTGCAATTGTGATGGATGTTGTGTGTGGAAACAAAATGGAGGGGTTGTTATTTGAGATTTTGTATGCAGATGATTTAGTCTTGATGGCTGATAGCATGGAAGAATTGCAGTTAAAACTTGACAGATGGAAAAGTGTTATTGAAAAGAAAGGGTTAAAAGTTAATATTGGTAAGACGAAGATAATGGTGAGTGGGGAAGCGAGTGATAAGTAAAACAGACCCCTGTGGGGTATGTGACAGGAGAGTGAAAGCTAACTCGGTATTGTGTATAGGATGTCAGAAATGGGTGCATAAGAGATGTACTGGTGTGAGGGGGGCACTGAAAAAGGTGGAAGGCACGTTCAAATGTAAGAAATGTGTTCATGGGGTGAATAATAGGACAGACGCAAGGACGTGGTTGAGTGGTGGTATTGAAAGAGTGGGAAGCTTTGTTTACTTCGGGGATAAGCTGAACGCGGATGGAGTATGTTTGAACGCAGTTACGGCTAGAGGATAGATGAAATTTAGGAAACTGGGTGGGGTATTGTGTGGAAAGAAATGGTCAGTGAAGATGATTGGGAGGGTATATAAAGCATGTGTGAGAGCAGCGATGGTATATGGTGGTGAAACTTGGGTGTTGAGGAGAGAGGAGGAAAGTGTACTGCAGAGGGCTGAAAGAGCTATGGTGAGGATGATGTGTGGGGTTAAAGTTGAAGGATAGGGGGAGTAGTACAGAGCTGATGTCAATGATGGGACTGAATGAGGACATTTTGACATTGATAAGGAGATCAAGATTGCGGTAGTATGGACATGTATTGAGAAGGGATGAAAGGGTCGGGATTAGGCGAGCGTTGGAGTTCGAGGTTGAAGGAGTGGTAGGAAGGGGTCGTCCGCGATTGGGATGGAGAGAGCAGGTGGAGAAGGAGAGGGTGAAAGCGGGGTTGTGTGATACTGAGGCGAGTGACAGATGTGGATGGCGTCGAGGGTTATTCCGGTTTCATCATTGGTAGCCAAACGGCAACCCCCGATCTCGGTAAAAATGTCGTCTAAACGTGTTCCTTCTCCTTATACACTTATTTGTTGATAATTTTTTTTATAAATTGGAATTTTTTTTATTATCAATGGTTTTGACTTTCTATTTCATAAATACATTCATTTCATATTAATTTACAAGCATTTACGTTCGTTAATAAAGTTATACGATACCCTCATTTCTGCGAAGGACTATTTTCAATTTTTTTATCTAATTTTAGTCCAGAGATCCATGGCTACCACTGTAATGTCAAATAATAAAATTAATGAGCTTGACAGCCATTACTTTAAAATTCTTTAACTAATCAAATTAACGAAATTGTCGCCGTACTTCTAAACTCAATTTCAACAAGTCATATTAACGAACATTCAACGCATGACACTGCAAAAGGGTGTGCTGAAAGAATAGTTCTTTTAAACACCGTATTCTTTATAAACTAAGAAGGCCGTTCTATAAATTAGGCACGTTTAATTTTCACTACACACTCAGTTGGCATTGTGATGTTGCCACTCAATCAACATATCAGGTAAAGACCTTCATCACAAGACATTTTAAATATATTACCACTCAGTAAAATTTTATCATTTATTCAATCTAATTTTCTTTTTTTCTTATCGATCACCTCACCAGCTCACTAAGTCATTATCTAGTCCATTAATAAATTACTTTATTTATTTGCGTTTTTATACCATCACTTTATTTTATTTTCAATACTTTTCATGTTTAAGCATTTTTTCTCCGTTACTTATTTATTTATTATTTTTCGTTACCATTTTATACTATTGTCTTCCAATGCTGTAACAGTTTCTGCGTCTGTCAGATCCTGATTTTTAAAGAATAATAAAAAAAATATTTATTACATGTATATACAAAAATGTATGCAAATTTCAAATTCCTTTATTCAATTAACTGGTACTTTTGAATGTTTTCCTATTCTTTTCAAGACTCGTCAAATTATTTTGAGTTTGACATCATAGCAGAGAACTGAGATCTGAAACACGTTAGACAATTTATGCCTACGAGATGTATTTACAGACGCACATTTATTATTGTAAGTGGTAATGCGACGATCTCAACACTAATAACCAAAAAATAACCGAAATTAAAAAATTAATTCAAACTAAGGTTATAAGTAAAATTGGTATATTCCATTCTCTTTCCAATGCTTCATTGGCTTCCAATTTCCGCTCGAATCATCTTCAAAATTGCAGTCCTTACCTTCAAAACCCTTTTATTAAAATCCCCAACATCTATACGACCTCATATCCAGACATGAACATACTAGATCAGATTTCTTAAACATTCCCGCCTGGCTGGCCGCGGTTTTCGTCACGCTGCTCTGTATGTCTGGAATGCGTTACCTCCTGAGTTAAGACAATGTTCCTCGTTGAGTCTTTTCAAAAAGGGATTAAAGACTCATCTTTTTAACACGGGCTCCGGGCGCCTCTGAAGCAGCTGTGCGAATGGGCGCTTCATAAATGTTTATATTATTATTATTATACATTTTTTTCAAAAAAATTTCGTATATTATTTTGTTTCGGTTTTTGAAAAATTCAGTTCAATTGTTTTCGTTTTATAAGTCAAATTTTTTTGGTTTCTTTCATTTTCATTAACGAAACCACATCAACCGCATTCCATTTAATTTTAAAAACCTTTCTCACATAATTTCTATTTCAACTACTAGGAAGAAACCAAAATGGAAGAAGATGACATGACTGAAGTGTTGAATGACACTGATTTTCTGAGAAGCGTGTTAGAGGGGTTACCGGGTGTTGATCCTCAAAGTGAGGCAGTCAAGGAAGCTGTTAGTCAATTGTCTAAAAATAACGAAGAACCAGAAAAAAAAAATTCAAAAAAGAAAGATGACAAATAACAACGTTCTCTTAAGCAAGATATAAACGATTACCGATTTTATTTATGCACAAAAATCTTTTAGCGATGAGCTCGATAGTTTAGACTCATCTTTATTCGTTTGTTCCACAAAAAAAATTGTTATAGATGTTTTTTCTTGTTTCTGTTTAATAACTAGGAGTTTTAATAAATGTTTTAATTAAAGATGTTTTTATGTTTTATTGGATATGATCGTAATCGATATCATGATCTTTTTTCAAAATCATTTGTGTTTAACAGTTTGTTCGTTTTGGATTCCTGTCGAACGTTTGATTTTTCCGGAACCCCACCTTTTTCATTTACTACCTTCCAGTCAACTAGAAAGTTTCTATTTGACCTCAAAACCCATCTATTGCAAAGTTCTGTTGAACCGCATGGAATTAACCCTATAAAAATAATTTCTTTTCTTACGTGGTTGTATTTGCATGAATTTTCAAACAAGCTTTTAGGTAACTGAAGTAGTAAGACTGAAGAGATAAAGGTGGGGTTACTGAAAAATCAAACGCTTGACTGAAATCCGAAACAAATTATTAAAGGCAAATTAATTTGAAAAAAAAAAGATTAAAATATCGATTTCATATGAAGTAAACAGCACTATCTCAAGTACGACAAATGTGGTTAACAAATTTATTTGCATTTACAATATCTATAAAAAATATTAACTTAACTCGGTTATTTAATATTTAATTTTTTGACTAATATAATTTTTATCAATCAATTAGGTTTATTTACTAGTTTATTATCAGGTATGACAAATGTGGTTAATAAATTTATTTGCATTTACAAATCTCTTTATAAAAAATATTGAGTTAACTCGTTATATTGAAAAAAGTTGAAGGTTTATTAGACTCTTCTAATGTTCAGAGGTATCAACACAAACAATGTACATGAATACGAATAAGTTTGTGCAGCTCTTTCCAAAATGAAATCAAATAAAACGCCAGGCCCAGATGAGAGTTGTTGGAAAAATTAAATGCTTTTATGAATTTGGTATTGAAAAAGTTGCAGAAATTTTGAATGAGATATATAACAGCGGCAAAATTAGCCAATATTTATTGCACTGCCTAAAAAGTCAAAAAACGTAATGCAACCGACTGAATTACATGGAACAGCAAGCTTGATGATCCATCTTACAAAACTACTTTTGAAAATTCTTATGATAGAAAATCTCGAAGCAAAATCAGATCTGAAATTTCTAATGTCCAATGTGGTTTTGTCGAGGATTGTGGTACAAGAAACTTTTTCTTTATGCTGCGAATGATCAGTGAACGAGCGATTAAATTGAAGTGACTTGTTAATATTTTTTGTCGATTACTCAAAAGCTTTTGATAGCGTGAAACAAGTGGAGCTTATGGAAATATTGGTAAATTTGGACATTGATAGAAAAGATATGAAAGTTATCCAAAACCTTTATTGGGACCAAAGAGCAGCGATGAAAGTTGATAACAAGTTTTGTCTAGTTTTGTTGAAATAAAGAAAGGTGTTAGTTCAGGCTGTGTATTCTCTCCAGACTTGTACAATCTTTATAGTGAGATCATCATGAGAAAGATAGAAGATCTACCCGGAATTTCCATTGGAGGCGTTAATATAAGAAATGTTAGGTATGTTCATGATACAGCTCTTATAGCGGTATCAATGGGAAAACTGCAAACAATTGTTTTCAAATCGGTTTTTTAAAGTGAAAAGAAAGGCTTGCAAATTAACATCAACAAAACATGGTGCATTTGTTAGACTCTGGATTGTAAAAGCAAAATTATCTTTTCCATAATCATAGTAAAAGCAAAATCATCTCGATCTACTCCATAATCATAGTAAAAGCAAAATCATCTCGATCTCCTCCATAATCATTAATGGTAAAC
The DNA here is from genome assembly GCF_000326865.2 of Helobdella robusta. Taxonomy (NCBI): domain Eukaryota; kingdom Metazoa; phylum Annelida; class Clitellata; order Rhynchobdellida; family Glossiphoniidae; genus Helobdella; species Helobdella robusta. The sequence continues at coordinate 1,867,283 of NW_008704261.1, read as the reverse complement.
AAATCAACAGCTTTAATTATCTCGGAAGTCTGATTACCTCAGGTTGTAAATGTGATATGGATAGCAAAAGAAGGATAGTTCTGGCGAAAGATGCTTATTCTAACTTACAACTCTGAGTCCTGGACAATTTTTTAAAAAATGGAGTCTTGGACAATTTCTAAAGAAATTGAAAAAAAGATTAATGCTGCTGATATGTGGTTTTTGAGAAGAATTATGAAAATTAGTCGAACCTCTCAAACCTCAAATGTATTAAAACAGTCCGATTATGAAAAGAAGAAATTACTACAAATAAACTATTGAAAAATAAAAAATTAGAAAAATTCGGTTGACATGAAAACGCAGGAGAAATACGACAGATGTAAGCACAATGTCGTTATTCATATGACGACATATATACAATACCCCTTTTATATACCATTATATAAAACAAATTTAACTATTTCTGAGTACGACATTATTTTTACATATATAATTAACTAATTTGTGTTAAAATATAAACAAAATACTTTTATTACATTACGTTAATTATGTTTCATTACAGTTTATTTTATTTCATTTGGTTTAAGTATGACATTTCATATTTTAGATAAGATATTAGAAAATATATATCTTATATATATATATATCTTATATATTATTATATATATTATATATCTTATATATTATCTAATCTTATATATATCTGGAAAATTATAAAATGGCGATGTTGTGAAAATTGGCAGTGTGGAGAGAAGATCGAAATATCTGATACAACTAAGATCAGAGATAGAACAAATATAGGCTTTGTAGAAAAAATTTGGAAGGTATGCGGATAAATGGAAAAAATGAAACAGAAAATGTCCGAAGGAGAAGCTACAAAAGTGGGCCTTGATTGTATGAGTTCTGGCAACGTAGGGGTAAGACTTATTTACTTTGAACCGAGTTTGAAAAATAAACGCTGTGGGTTTCCTCAAAGGGCTGACCAAGAAGCAAGAGGATAGTAAAAAAAATTGTATGCAAAAATGAATATTCCAGCTTCAAAAATATTCAACTTTTGGGAGGGTTTTAGGTATGACCGGCGTAGAGATAATTTGTCGGTGATAGTTTAACTCGACAGTAGCTGTTACTCATGGTTCTTTATCGTCAACCAGAATGTTGCTGTCGTTATATATATTTCGTTTTTTTGGAAAATTGTCTAACCATAACCTCAACTTTAATAACTTTTTTTGGCAATTTCCCACAGGAATTGAGTTTCAACATTTTAACACATTTTACTACACACCATTACAAACATATTGATGAAGAAATTATTTGGTAACAATTTAATTGGAAAATTTGTGAAATTTTAGATAAAATGCCCTTACTAATTTGAATTAAAAGTTTTTGTTTAAAATCATAAGTTTTTGATTTGTCTAAGCTGTAACCGATAAAAACCCTTACATACCTAAAACCATGACAGTTCCATTAAACACAATGGGCTTTCATTAACACGTTTTGATTACCTCTACAAGGCTTCAGGCGTTGTATGTTCCATGTGTTGGCTTTTCTTTCTAGCGGCAGTTTGCTGTATAATTGATGGTCGAAAATTTTACGTCTGGAAGTATTCCATTTCACACATTGTTTAAACTCACGATTAATATAGAACCTAAATTTCACTGAAGATAAAATAATGGGTATAAAAAACAGGAAGAAAAAAAAAACAAAAATTTATTTTAAGTTTTATTGCAATATACAAAAATTATGACTTGTGAAATCAAGCTACATAAATGAAAATATGCTAAATTTAAAGTTAGAACTTCAATAAAAATGAGAAAATTAAATATTAAATGCCATTTGTTTTTTATTGAGAACTTTTTTGTTTTTTCCAATGGAAGGTCGACTTTGAAAAGTTGAAGAAACATCTCCTATATTAAATATTAAATTAATAGATAAAAAAATTATAAATATGTAAACAGTATTAATATATATCAAATTCAAATAAGATTATTCGACAATCTAAATTCTACCGAATGTCCTTAAATTAAAAAAAATATTGGAAATTAATTATATAAAGTTGATATTGATTTAACCGTTTGACTATAGAAACATGACGGAAAAACAAAAATATAAAATGTAGGTATAATTTATTTAAGCAAGATTTTGTCCTATGTTTTAAAACTTTTCAACATTCTAAACATTTAATTTTATTAAAATTAATAAGATTGTAAATAAAAAATGAAGGTATGAAAGGAGCCAAATTAAAATATTAAATATTTCATAACTAAGACTGTATATAAAAATTAGAATTATCAATTTGTAATAAATTAATGTAAAAAATTAAAAAAAGAAATTACAAAATAAAATTGAACAGAAAGTTATGGCACTGTTTCCACTTCGTTTGACATGACCAAACCACCGCAGACGGTGTTGCCGGCATTCGTCCTTTATATCATCTAAACCAACACGAGGCAGGATTTCGGTAGATATGATGTGATCCTTCAGACTAATTCATTGCATCCATCGGAGCATTTTCATATCAGTTCGGTGAAGTTGTTGTTCCAGTTTGGTTGTCATTGGCTATGTTTCTGCACCATATAACAACACCGGTTACATTGCTGAAACTTGATTGAATTGTTACCGACACTAGCTTTACAAACTGAACTGGGCCATCGTCCAGTAGCCGTGGATTGAATGGGTTCACCAGTGTTCATTGCTTTGGTTTTGCTGATGTTGACTTTGAATCCATGATCGGCCAGTCTGGTGTTCCAATCTTCAAACATCTGTGCTGCATTCTGTTCAGACGTGGCTGTTAAAACAATATCATCAGCATATATTAGATTCCAAATGTCACCAGTGCGCATCGGTTTTGTGATTTCTTGCATCACAGTGGACTGTGATGACAAATAACAGTGGACTGAGAATCGAGCCAACGCCGATGTCAAATCCATCTATGTTTCCAACCGTTGTGCCGACGAAAGTCTTAGTATTCGTTTACATTTCCATCACAAGTCGAACAAGATATTCTAGATTGAGTTGTCGACGTTACCGACTCCACCTGATTGCTTCATGGGGAACTCGATAAAATGCTTTTTCAAGGTTTACAAAAATGTGTGATAGTTGTTGATACTTTGCAGTTGCCGAAGGATGTGAATTGCATCAATTGTTGATTTCCCCGCTAGGAAACCAAATTGATAATTTCCGATTGTGATGCACGACATTAATCTTCTCTCAATGATTTTCTCGATAATTTTCAAAACTTCAAACTTCATAAATTAAAGAAATTAACAAATAACTATTAAATTCCAAGCTACATATACTGAACTGTAAAAACTCATAAACAATGATTGAGACCAATTATCAGCTACATCTCTACTCCAACATACATCCATCTGTTCCATCGAGACCGATAGCATTATCTTTTTTTCCTCAGAAACCTGTCTTGACTCAGCTTGCAAAAAAGATGGCAAAAAATGAAAAATGCCTTCATATGAAATGATATTTTTTCTATATCTCATTCAATGCTCCATTCGTTTCTGCTGTGCTCTCCATTTTCGCTTGACTTCTAAGCTGCAATCATAATTTCTTGTAATTAGGCTTCCCAGGTATACAAACTGATCTATCTCTTCAATATTTTCTCTATCTACCCTTATATCAGCTACCATAACTTTTGTTTTTTTTTATTTAAAAAAATTCGGGCCTGTGATTTCCTAAATCTAAAATTTAATTCAAATTGGCATTGTGATGATAGCTGGATGTCCGTATGTCCGTTACATGCGTTTAAGGAACTATGCTTAAAAAATTTAAGTTTCGGAGCGAAACCGAAAACCAAAGAAACCGATATTAGTTTTGCTGACTGAACCGAAACCGTAAACCGAAACGAAAAAAATTAGGGTTCGTAGCTCTGGTTTTATGTGAAGAGGTGGAAGGAAGATTTTGGTAGGAATCTCTGATAAATGATAAACTCTGAAAAGCCTTCTAACCAAATAATTTCACTTGTGTTTATTTCTCCCTGACCAATTCATCCTTACTTCACAAAATCAAATGATGTCACAACTGTAATCTTTCAACACGTGCTTTTTTTATACCTTCTTGTCTGCCACACCGTTTGCACATTTCATGTTTTGACTAATATAATTTTTATCAATCATTCTAATATTTCTAGATTCAGTATTAAACTTTTCATTGCAGTCACTAGTCCGCAAAACTGCCGCTAAACTTCCATCATTTTGTTCCAACAATGCCACATAGCAAAATATCTTAATAAAGTTATCATACCGATACACTACATACCAAGTAGATACAACTTTAAAAAAACATCTGAATTTATCAATATTGTTGTTATAATGCTCAATCACAAAATAGTTCTCCACTATGAGATACATCTCATAATTTCACTTGTGTTTATTTCTCCCTGACCAATTCATCCTTACTTCACAAAATCAAATGATGTCACAACTGTAATCTTTCAACACGTGCTTTTTTTATAACTTCTTGTCTGCCACAACGTTCGCACATTTCATGTTTCGACTAATATAATTTTTATCAATCATTCTAATATTTCTAGACTCAGTATTAAACTTTTCATTGCAGTGACTAGTCCGCAAAACTGCCGCTAAACTTCCATCATTTTGTTCCAACAATGCCACATAGCAAAATATAGCAAGATGCATAGCGTTTCCTACGGTGTTGGTTTTCATCCGTAGTTTGCTGTTTGTATCAGTATTACTGATAAACTTATAAATATTTATAATATACACGATATATAGTATATAACAAATAAAAAATAGAAACAAAATCAATAGATTAAAATCAAATTGCTCCACTAGCGTCCAATTATCGATATTCCGTATGTTCAAGATTTCTGATAAATAAACACAACTGCTTCAAAGGCAAACTAGTATAAACGTTTATTAAAATGCCAACAGTAATAGAAACACCAAATTATTGACTAATCGAAAAAATACTTTCGATGTCACACGATAGCCAACAATTCACTTCGCAACTAAATAAATCACATCTAAAACATCGCTACTTTTATAATTGTAATATTGTATATATACAGATATATATATATATATAATTAATAATACTTAATAATTATTCTACATTTTCTCTAAGAAAGTATATAGAAACATCACAATAACTAGAAACATCACAATATTTAGAAACAATGAAACATAAAGATTCCAGCAGTCATAACATTATATATATATACACGACGAGACAAAGTTGTTGTATTATTACATTATATTTGTTTAAAACTAGTGGCATAATGAAGGTAACAGCACTCGGTATGGGTGCAATTTTCAAAGCCTTAAATTATATATCATAAGAATAGACAAACAACAACAACAACATACGTTTAGACGGCATTTTCCCCGAGATCGGGGGTTGCCGTTTGGCTACCTATGATGAAACCGAAATACCCCTCGACGCCATCCACATCTGTCACTCACCTCAGTATCACGCAACCCCGCTTTCACCCTGTCCTTCTCCACCTGCTCTCTCCATCCCAATCGCGGACGACCCCTTCCTACCACTCCTTCAACCTCGAACTCCAACGCTCGCCTAATCCCGACACTTTCATCCCTTCTCAACACATGTCCATACTACCGCAATCTCGATCTCCTTATCAATGTCACAATGTCCTCATTCAGTCCCATCATTGACATCAGCTCTGTACTACTCCCCCTATCCTTCACTTTAACCCCACACATCATCCTCACCATAGCTCTTTCAGCCCTCTGCAGTACACTTTCCTCCTCTCTCCTCAACACCCAAGTTTCACCACCATATACCATCGCTGCTCTCACACATGCTTTATATACCCTCCCTTTCATCTTCACTGACCATTTCTTTCCACACAATACCCCACCCAGTTCCCTAAATTTCATCCATTCCACACGAACTCTAGCCG
>NW_008704261.1:1855121-1861358 GCF_000326865.2 Helobdella robusta | reverse complement strand
CTAATTTACTTATCACTCGCTCCCCACCTTCCCCACTCACCATTACCTTCGTCTTACCAATATTAACTTTTAACCCTTTCTTTTCAATAACACTTTTCCATCTGTCAAATTTTAACTGCAATTCTTCCATGCTATCAGCCATCAAGACTAAATCATCTGCATACAAAATCTCAAATAACAACCCCTCCATTATGTTTCCACACACAACATCCATCACAATTGCAAACAGAAACGGTGATAACACTGATCCTTGATGCATTCCTACCTTAACACTAAGAGCGTCCGACATCCCCCTTCCAACCCTCACCTTTGTCTTTGCCCCTTCATACGGCTGCATCACAGCTTTAACAAGTCTCTCATTCACTCCTTTCTTCCTCAACGCCCATTCAATGACCTTCCTTGGTACTCGATCAAAAGCCTTTTCTAGATCCACAAAACACATGTACAATCTTCGTTTCTTCTTTCTATAATTCTCCTGCAACATTCTCATCATGAACAACGCATCCACCGTTCCCCTACCAGGCATAAACCCACACTGCATTTCATTAACTGTCACCATACTTCTCAACCTCCTCTCAAGCACCCTCTCCACTACCTTCATTCCGTGCTCTAGTAATTTCACAAGAATTTCGTTCTATATCATAAGAATAGAACGAAGTAAAAATTGAAATCAAAAATAATGAAATCAAATAGCATAAAATCAAATAAAAGTTTAAAATAATATTATAAGTTAATTTAAAATAAAAATGAAATTTGTATAGCACAATTGTTTTTAGTATCAGATTTCTCTTAAGAATATACTGCTTTTTGTAATTTTAGGATGAATTTGTTGCCAAGTGTTATTAAAACTTGCAATAAAAATGTTCATTAATGAAAGCTGCGCTTTATCTTAATTGAAAGTCTAACAACCTTGAATAGATAAATCTTACAAGTTAATAATGACTCTTAGATCCTCAACATATGTGAATGTCAATGCCAGTATCTCTCAAATTTTTGATTTGAAAGAAAGATTTAAATAATTGTTCAACAGTTTCTCTATGAAAGAAAGCATCGCAATAATTAGAAACAATGAATCAACATAAATTTCAATATAATAACTTTACCTTTACCAGCTTTAAATAGATTACTATTGGGTAGGGCGTGATCAATAGGTGTCGTGTGTAGATCCTGCTCTTTCCTCATTTCTGCAATAGTACAATAAAGCATAAACAAAAATATTGAATGGAAAAGATAAATTTTAAGTTATATAGCTTCATGAAAAGTTTTTACTTTTGATTTAAATTGTTTTTCAACTAAAATGACGATTTTGGTTTAACATTATTCTAAATTCTAAATTTTTAATATAAAAATTCGATTTAAAAAGATACTTTGGTTTTTAATATAAAATATTTACTACAGTGCAAATTGAACTATTATAGTATAATAAAACATTAAATTATCGATTATCATAAAAAATTATAAAAGCCACGTGTGAATAAAAATAATTGACACCTTTGAAGATTGAACGAGGTAAAACTACATGTGAAGAAAACTCTTCAAACGTCATTTTCTTCTTATAATCGCAGAAAATTTTTTTCAAAGCTCTCCATCGACATTCATAGCTATATATTTCAAACAAAATTAAATTAAAAAACAGAATGTTACATTTTTGCAATCAAAATTTACTAAGGTTCATAAAAATTTTCTTGTAAGTGCAGGCTTCTGCTGGCATTGACTGCAGTATGTTTGATGAGACCAGGGAGTTTAATGGAATCTACAACAGTTTCATCATAAAGTGGTCCAAAATAATAATTCTGAATTGATAAAAAAGGGAGAAAATAAATGGTAAAATGGGTAAAGGCAAACAATTTGAAACAAACTTTTTACGATAACATTTTCTTGAATAATTTGATTTTAAAGTTAAAACATAAAAAATTTACATTTCAAGAAACATTTTCATGCTTGACCCTATCAAAATTTTTAATAAATTTTCAAAATCTTTATTTTCCAAATTATAAAAAAAACTTTAAAACCAAGCCGCTTTCAGTTATTCTTTACAATAGCAAATCTTGCTTCAACTTCTAAGATTACAGCAATTATCAACCAGATAAAAATAATGGTTACATAATTTTTCAAGGCTTTTTTTTAAATTTCTTTGGTTACACTTATTATTTATATCAAATTGTAAATTTCTTATCCTATTACCTAGCTATTATTGTATAACGGGTTTTATACATAAGTTTTCCTTACTGTTTATAGGCGGTTCATACAAAGTTTTTCAAACGTAAATTTTTGATGTTTTTGCTTTATGAGGACGTAATGTGGCTTAGAATAACTGCAATATCAACTCTTGAATATCTTGACAAAGCAAATTCTTATGTGGTGACGCATCAACAACTGTTATTTTTCTCAATTTTTAACAAAAAATTTTAATGGCTGCATTTGTTCAACTGCAACTGCCGGTGGGACAATAGAAAAAAAAGCAAACCTAGACTGACAAAATTAGAATGTCTTACATTGTTAAAAGTATGTAAAGCATACTTTGGATATCTAGCAAATAATTACCACACAATAATAAATTACCGCATTGCATTAAATCTGAAAATTCATTAGACTGCTGAAAAATATGTCTGTAGAAATAGATGACAACAGAAAAATAGGGGAGAGCGGGACATGTTGAACCAAATTTTAATACTTAACTCGTTAAACTTTTATTAATGTATTAAAAATTTAAAACTTTTTGAAATAGGACATTATTATATAAAATTACACGTCTATTACGTATCTCAAAAAGTATATTCAATTATAGCATGTTTCTTTGACGGGTATACTGGCAAGCCCGGTTCAACCTACCCCGTTCACAGGGGCATATTTATCCAATCATCGGTATTTAGTGAAATTTAAAACTAATATTTAATAACTGTTGTTAAGCAATTTTATTGCTATAAAGATATATTTTCAAATCTAAAAATTTATTAGTTAACATTAACTACAACAGCCAAAGTTTTGACCACGTTCTTGAAAAACAATAGCACCAACTTGCTTCGGACATTTATGTTCATACGATGTACAGAAATATATAGAAATTAATTCTTGTTTTGTCGATGTCGATACTTCTGGTTTAAACATAATAACGTTCATAAACTGCTGACATCTAAAATGCGGATACATATCCTAGCATCCAAACCAAAAAAATTCAATCAGCCACGGCAAGATACCTGGGTATTTTATGGCAAGATACCCAGATATCTTGCCGTGAAGAAACTATCGTAGAAATTCACATTATGTCGCTGCAGAGAACGTACATGTGGTTTTGTCAATCTATTATTGAACAAAATTTTATTTAAACTATTATGACTTGTCGACTACACCAACCACCGATAAAAAAAATGTAAACAAATTTTTTTGCATGGTTTCGTGCAACAAATTTACATCAACAAACCACCAGTTGCCCAGATGATTAAACATCAACCAATTTTCAAGACCGATAGAGCCAAGAAATGAGAAATAAATTAAAATTATTTCAATGATTAAACACGTTACTGACAGAGGTGTGAAGAGGATGTCCGTCAGTTGTCGGAAAAAAAGTATAAGGCAGCCAAAATAGAATTCACTTCATTGCTAAATGCTACTCAAACTATGAAGGTGATGAAAAAAATTTTTGAGCGAAGAATTAAGGACTAGGTTAGGTATTATTAATTATCCTCTTGAATGTTGATTTATCGTAATAACATTGAAGGCAAAACTTTTATTTTTCTATATAAACATTATATTAACCATATATAATCGATATACCAATATGTACGTAGCGATAATTACGTCAATACAGAAGAAACAGCAATCTGTTTCTTATATAATTTCCAATGTATCTACTATGTTTGTTAGTTTGTTTCTATGTATGTATGTATGAATGAATGAATGTATGAATGTATGTAAAAATATGTGATATATATATATATATATATATATATATGTAAAAATATATTAATGTAAATTAATCACATGTTTTAAAATGGATGGAGTTATAAATGTGAACAAATTGATGGGAAGCATATCGATTACTTCACCAGACAATTTTAATGGTTAACTTTTATAAATATGTTATTTTATGAAACAACAAGCAGCAAAAAAACTAAACGTTGTTTCTAAAAATGTGTAATTTTTATTAAGTTAATTCTGCAGAATGTAGTGAAAATATTCAACTACTGACCTTAGATTTCTGCTTTATTTGAACGCGATATAAACCACATTCAAGAGGATAAATAATAAGCAAAACATCACCAAATTCTGTCGGAATAATTCCATGTCTGTATTCGCGAATATGTTCGGACCAAATTATATGAACTTCATCATTCCCCAAGTGTCTAAGCTGGTTAAAAAATAATAATTTAGACTGATTGTTATTTGTAAAAGAACAAAATTGAAATTTACTTATCAATCTTTACTAGGAAAAAGGATCTAAACAAATGTTGCAATTTTTAATACCTTGCGAAGTTGTTCTTCTTCTCCATCACCAGGCATCATAGTAGCAACATGAAAAATAATTTCATTATTAGAAGAAGCATTATATGGCGCAAAGGCTCCATTTGATCCATTCGCTTGTAAACCCCCGGAGAAACCCATATGAGATTTCAGATCAACCTAAGGTTAAAAACAATTCAATTATGTTTAAAAACTTAAACAAAAAACCGTAATATAAATTAAATATTTAAAGAAATAAAAAAACAAACAAAAGCATTGTTGGTCAACAAAGAATTTTTTATTTATACGTTCTATAATTTAGTGTGTTGTGGATAAACAGTTTTAGTGGAAGAAAAATACTACGTAAGAGAAAATTATTTTACGGATTTATTTAAGTACTAAGTAAATATCTGTCCCTAATTAATTAAATGGAACCAAAAAAGGAAACAAAACCCATTAACCAAAATAACTTTATTTACCAAGCTCCATTAAATACCTAACAATACTATCACCAAATATACCACTAAGCAAGCTTTTTCCCTAAAACTCATCATAGAAACATATACAAATTACGTCACCTATTCTCTACTACCATGAATCAAAATGATCGCCAACAATCTTCGACTTTTGGCAAAAATAAACTACCAAAACAAAAATAAAATTTGCATCTGCCATTAAGCCAAAACGCCCAAAATAATAAATGAAACGTACGGCAAATGAAAATTTACCCAATCTGGGCTCAACAAAAAATCATTGATCTCATCAAGCAAAGAAACAATATCAGACAAGCAAATCCAAGCTCAAATAACATACAAACAATTGGTAACCTAACCAATGAAGAGAAAAAATTAAAATGGCATGAACCTTCATCACACTCTAGAAATAGAATTATCAACAATAATCAACTCCATAAAACCAGCTAGACAATCAAAAGCGTTTGGTCCAGATCAATTTACAATATTTTATTTAAAACACCTAGGACAAAACGGAATTTATTATCTTACACGCATCTTCAATCAACGTTTAGAAACATGCGCAATACCTCAAATCTACAAGACATCCCCGAAAATTCTAATTTTCAAAGCTGAAAAAGAATCAACTTCCTACCACCCAATTTAACTACTGTCTCCAGCAGTTAAATATCTAGAAAAATGTCTACCACCCATCATCAGCAAAAAAAGTATATATCACCTATCATATATCATGATATATATACTTAAACACTGGCTGAGGCGCATCCCCAGGTGGTGGATAAGGGAAAGTTCTGGACAGGGAAACCTTCTAGGATTGCATCGAATAATACGGAATAAGATGCCGCGAACCAACTGCGCCAGAAGAAAGAAGACAACGGTGAAAGAGGCGGAGGATCGTAAGACAACGGCTCCAACGGCGGATGATCTTGTGGAACAGGGACCTTAGACAAAGGCTAGGTGCACTGCTTACAATAGAAATAAACTGCAACTACGCTGCCTAGGCCCACTGGTTATAACTGGTGGTTGTCGTTAGAAATTGGGCAATTCCAGATATAAAATTTTTTTGACTTGACCCAAACATCTTCCATGTCATCACAAAAAAAGATCCCCTATTCACTGAAAGACCTTAAATGGTTGGGGAAAGACCCCCAATAGTCTATATATATATATATATATATATATATATATATATATATATATATCATTTGATTTTATATATATGGTATCTCTGATGTTGGTGTTCTCCTGTCGGCATCTGAGAGTGTGTTCCATAAGTCATTTTGCCGTCTTCAGATTCACCGGTCTATGGTGCATATGCAGAGAA
>NW_008704261.1:1845812-1854750 GCF_000326865.2 Helobdella robusta | reverse complement strand
CCAACATCAGAGATACCATCATAGATATGTTGCGACCTCAACGGCCATGTTGGAGATAAAGCAAATGGGTTCCACGGTGTCCATGGCTACGGGCCTCAAAACGAAGACGGTATATGGATTCTGAAATTTGCAGAAAGCCATGAACTTTCCTTGAAGTGAAAGATCAGTACGGCTTCATGGCAGAGAGATCCGCCATTGATGCTATCTATATCATTCGTCAACTACAGGAAAAATACTTGGCAAAGCAAAAGCGACTGTTCCATGTATTTGTAAATTTTGAAAAGGCTTTTGATAAGTGGTGTCTACGTAGACAGCTTGTTCCCGAACATCTGGTTCGGCTGATTATGGCAACGTACTCTAACACAAAAGCTCAGGTCAACACAACACCCGGTAAAACGAATGAATTTGACATTAACGTCGGCGTCCATCAGGGATCAATACTCAGCCCCCTGCTCTTCATCACGATGATAGAATATATAACCAAACCGATACGCTTAGATAACATATGAAATGTGATAATATGCAGATGAACTCGGAACAAGACGCAACCAGAAGGTCTGAGGTCTGGAATACCCAGCTCACTAAACACAGGCTAAAGGTAAACCTTGACAAAACAAAAACTATGATCACCGGTGGTACCGCTGAGCCTGTGGTCTCTGGTAATTGGTCATGTTCGGTGTATGGGACTGGATGCTCGAAAATTACCGGCTCACTGTGGAAAGTGACTGATTTCGTATGCTCCACCTGTATCAACCCGCGATAACGAGGTATATTTACTTTTTAGTTCAATTAAATCCATTTTACAATATCTCACATTTTACTTAAAATAGCGCTCGGCTGATGAAACTCATTATTAGAAAATCGATTCAATTTTGTTAATTAATTGTCCAGCAATTGGTTATTATCTATATCATATATACGACGCTTGCTACGGGTTGTTTGTATATGTATATAAGAGTGTGCATATTTAGAAAATATAGATGGCGTAAGGGCATAATGTTCAAGAAGTATAGGTCACTATACTTATAGAAAGATGCTATGTAGGTATGGCAGTAAAAAAGGCTGTGAGTTGATAGACAAGGTTTCTAGATTCGATGTAAAATTTTTGTTCGGTCTTTGTTAGTTGGTTGTCGTCTAATTTTAATACATTGTTTGATTAATTAAGGTTTTGATTATTATTGTTATGTAAATATTGACAAAGATTTGATTTTTATTTAATTAAATTTGTCTTGGAGAAGAGCTAACAGTCCGGTGTTTCTAGTCAGCGAATAGGGTGCAAACGAACTTCAGACTCTGAAAGGATCTATTGTAGAGTGGAAACAGGAAAGAGACCGCCAGCTTAGGCGGACGCGGTTGGAGAATTCGAATGTTTCTAATCTACTGTATAAAAAATCTACTGTATAAACCTGACCTTCCATCCTAGTGCTTGCAAAAATGCTTCATAAGCAGGACTTCCTTGCTTGTTAGACAGAATACTTAATTTGTCTTCTTGATTGAGTCCAACATATATGAGAGCAATTTTATGAGTTTCGCGACTGAAAATATAAATTAAAATCAAATATTAAAAAAAAACAAAATACATGTAATTCAATTATAAAATTTTAGTCCTCAATCTATTCGTTTAATTTCATGTTCAAGTCTATTCAAGTTTAATAAATATTAGCATAGCATAAATCACGTTATAGCAGTTAAAATTAAGTTGTTTCAGTAGGAAAGCATTAATATTAAGATATTAAAGAGTATGAATACAGATATATGCGAAGATATAAAAGAGAGTACAGTGCTGGTAAACAATTGGGTGTGCAGTAGACAGTCGACAGAGTAAATACAGTACAGTAAATATAAAACAGACGATAAAAAGTTCAGCACAGCCAAGCAATTAACAAATCAAGAAAGTAAAAATTCTCCAAAACCATTTTAAGAATCGAAGTACTTACATAATATAATATAGATTCAATCAACATAATAATTTATAATATTGTTATAACCGACCCCTTGAACTTGTAGGGTATGGTTATTTCTCTTTTATTTCTCTTTATTACGTGATTTTTGAATCCTAAACAGACTTATTTTAGATGACTTTATTAAAAAGAAAACAGAGCTGGCAATTGCCGTAATTGATCACTCTTCGTTCGATCGTTAAAATCGTTAGACTACAAAACAATAACTAATCGAGAGTTAAATCACAAGATAAAACTAATCGTCAATAATTAAGCTCTTCTCGTCAGATGTTTCTTGACCGTAAATCCTAAGTATCTACTTCTCGGAAGATTATCGTAATTCACTAGCAGACCGCGTGTAGAATTCTTCGCGACAGACTTCTCCTTGGGCGTTATCGCTAATTTGTTTGCAGTACGCACACAAAATATCTCTGCGATAATAGGACTGCCTGAAACTTCTTCTGACTTCTTCGTAATTCTCGTCGTTCCTTGTTATTTCGCGCACTTCTCTCTCTATTCTCTCTCATCTTTTTTTTCTATTCTCCCCTTATAAAGTTGGTGATGCCGCGTCACGTGACTTTCCAATCGCGTGCTTTTGAAAATTGTCGAGAAAATCATTGACGTCGTGCATCACAATCGGAAATTATCAATTTGGTTTCCTAGCCGAGAAATCAACAATAGATGCAATTCTCATGCAACTGCAATAGAAGTACCTCGCAAAGCATCAACAACTATCACACATTTTTGTAGACCTTGAAAAAGCATTTGATAGAGTTCCCCGTTAAGCAATCAGATGGAGTCTAAGTCGACAAGTCATTCAAGAATATCTTGTTCAACTTGTGATGGAAATGTATACGAATACTAAGACTCTCGTCAGCACAATGGTTGGAAACACAGATGCATTTGACATCGGCGTTGGAGTTCACCAAGACTCGATTTTCAAAGTCACATCATTTCAATATCTAGGGGATGTACTGGATTGTACTGGAACAGCTGGAGCACGCATACGTGGAATAAATGGCATCTTCTTGCCTCAATATTGATGCGCCGTGATCCCACTACTACTACAATCAAGACTTTATAAATCTGTGACACGTCCGGTGTTGTTATATGGTGCAGAAACATGGCCAATGACAACCAAACTGGAACAACTTCAACGAACCGACATAAAAAAGCTCCGATTGATGCAATGAATTAGTCTGAAGGACCACATCAAATCTACCAAAATCCTGCGTCGTGCAGGTTTAGATGATATAAATGATGAATGTCGGCAAAGAAAACAACGTCCTACCTCGGGGAACCGGGTCTCTGGACGCAAAACGAAGAATGATTGATTGATATTTGCCAAATTCATGAAATGGTTGAAAAATAATTGAATAACATTTCCAAATTAATCAAAATTTGTTTAACAAATTTAATTACTGCATTCAAAATTTCAACTTAGAGTGTCAAATGTGTTGGTTTTTTTTATAATTATAAAATTCGGATTTAAATAAACTCACAAATATAACTAATATATAAATGTGAAAAATTTAACAATTTGAAGCTTTGACACTAAAATGAAATAGATTTCTAATATACACAAAAATTTCATATATACCAAATTTTATGTTGTTTCACATTTTATGAATAGAATGATTTTAATTTCAGAAAAAATCAAATCAAATTCTTTGTTGCCTGTTAAACAGAAAAACAAGTTGGTTATTGACAAAAGCTGGTCAAGGTACTAAACAAATTTAACCAATTGGTCTAGCTGAAGTTTTTTGACATTATAAATAGATAGAATGTTAAAAAAATAAATACAATTATTCAAACTTGCTGGATAAATAAAAAAAATGTAATTGCATTCGCTTGAAAATTTCGAAGTATTTATGCTTTTTATGTTCGAGTAATGCCCGCGAGTTAATAATTAAACGAAAAATGAACTAATTAAAAAGTTAATTTTCGATAACAATTAAAAAAACTGACCACTTTTGATTGTCCAAATGCTTCAATTCCCGAACGAGTTTTTCATTTTTTTTCAGTGAATCAATCATCTTTCTTAAAAAATAAAGATTTGGTTTTGAACAAGTAACATTTACTAAAGAAAAAGTATACGTGATTAATACTTGTTTTGAGAAAAAGTAACCGTGATTAATACTTGTTTCGCATCTCAGCGAAAAACATTTGAAAAAACCGATTTACTTTTTCGCAAACATTAATCAAAATTTAGATATATAAAAAATATGGATGTAGCAAAAAAAAATAAAGTTATTAATCAAACTGTAAGTAATCAAACATTTTAGCTTTGACAAAAAATAAAAACACTGAATAATAGGAAAAATAAAAAAAATAAAAAATAAAAACCTCTTTTTCCATTGGAAAAATCCTAGTTGAAACAAAAACTGTCTTATAAATTGATTTGTAGCTAAATCAACAAAACAATTTTTTTCTTCAGTTTTCAGCTGTTGTTGGCTTTTATGTTGCCGATTTTGGAGTTGAATACCCAAGACTTCATCACTTTAATTTAAGTTAATTATTAAAAACTAGGCTTTTTTAAAATAAATAAACATCAAAGTTTAGTTTAAAGCTGTGTCAAATAAAATGCGGTCAAAATATTTGATTAATCTGTTGCTTCAAACTTGTAAATGATTTTAATAAACATCAAAAATTTAAATTGCGGAATGCTAATTAGTCATTTTAAAAAGTGCTAAAAATTTTATAAATTAGTCATACAGATTTCCCGCTAAATGATGATTTTACTGTTATAAATGATGGTATATCATTAGTCATCATCTATGAAATTAAGCACTTAACTGGCACTTTATTTAGACAAATGAACGACAATTTGAAAATTAAAACATTAGGATAAGCGATAAAATAAGTTGCAACTAAATGAACTTGTTTTTTATGCAAGAAAAAAAATTAAAAAATACCTAATTTCTAAATGCCCGTAAATTGAAAACATTGTAATCGTTTCATATTGCTGTTGAATAGCTTGTGACAAAACGTCTTCAGCATGTAAAAGTTGATGGGGCGTAGTGAATGGAACGTTTAATTGAAATCCTTGTCTTTGCAAACATTCTGGGCTGGTTTTTCCAATGTAATTCAGAGTCTAAAAAATGAAAAATTAATTCTATTCTGGGTATACAAAATGTGTACATATCATGCAAACAAAAGTGTTATAAGTGGGAAAATTTATGCATAAGACATTAAAACATTGTTAAAATGCTAAATTGCCTAAACGCTATAATAAATAAAACGCTAAACTTTTAAAATACTCAATGAAGTAAAATAAAAAAATCATTTTGTCTTATTTTTAGAAGCCACTAATTTAAACAATTTAAACGTTATAAAACTCAACAAATAAAAAAACTGTGAAAAGTTATTTTTTTAAATTGGAAAGAAAAGTTGGCGATTGTTTTAAGCAAATAATAAACAATAAAAAAATTATTTAATATAAAAATTAACATACTTTATCGCTATCATCACTAGTTCAAAATACTGTATAACATGGAATGGAAATCATTCATTTCAGTACAGTTAATTTTAAAAAGTTTGAACCTAAACAAATTGAACCATTGAAAATAGGCTATTAAAACGAAGGCTAAATTAATTGACTATCTTAGGGGTTTAAGCATAATAAAAAGCTTCTAACTTTTTCAAGGTGGCTATTAAAAATTTAGATAATATAGAACATAATTAATTATTATTATCAATTTAATTATTGGCGATAAAACTTTCATTTTCAAAAGTTTGTAAAGTTAAATTATTGTAAATTGCTGAATTTTTTATTATAACCCTAATTATGGCTTAAAACTTAATCTTGAATGATTTTAAAAAACATAAAAATAAAACACAATTAATTACACTGGTCAGATGGTCAGATCAGGCCCGGAACTAGGGGGGGGCAAAGGGGGAAAGCGCCCCGGGCGGCAAATTTTAGACATTTTTTAAAAATTTGAAAAATTTATTCGCATTTGTTATAATATGGATGATGGATCAAGGTAAATTTGATTTTTTTATATTACTCATTTTTAATTTTTTTTAAATTTTTTAACGCCAAAATTAGAAACGTTATTCAACAAATCTAATGTTAATGTTATTATTTGTTATAATATGGATGATGGATCAAGGTAAATTTGATTTTTTTATATTACTCATTTTTAATTTTTTTTATTTTTTTTTGGTTTGTTTTTTTTCTATGTAAAGATTAAATTATAAACGCAAATATTATGAGCAGAATCTTTATCTTATTTCTTATTTGTAATCTTTCCCTTATTTGATTTAAAATCACGCCGCGAAAAATATCGTATAGTGTAGTAGGTTAGTTTAGTCGTTTTCATGTTAGAAAATAAAAATGGATGGCAGAAAAAAACTTAGTGGAACTGAATAGAGAAGAATTGCTAAAGAAAAACGAAAAAAAGAAAACGATGTGCTGTCACTAACGCCAAAATTAGAAATGTTATTCAACAAATCTAATGTTAATGTTAGTATTATAGTGAATAGGGCTCAAAAGAAAAATCAGGTAAATATTTTTATTATTTCAAATTTTATTAATTGAATAATGGAACATTATGCACAATGTGTATTAATTATGCATCCTTTTGAATAAAATAATTTTTTTAAATATTTCGTATTTAGATGACATGGAAACTAAAGAAGAGATCAAGGAGAAAGTATTTTGGTTCAACTTCAATCCAACAAATGAAACTGTAGAAGAATTATTACCTCAACAAGACCCCACAACTAGTCTTCAAAAGAAATCTAAGTTCCCTTTTGATTTCAGTGAACTTGGTTCATGGCCACAAAGTTTTTCTGATTCAGAAAGATGTTTCATAACAAAAATGAGATTTGAAAATTTAACTGAACCAAATTTGAGTAACAGTAGCCGAGAAGGACGCAATTTAACCAAAGACTGGTTTTATAAAGTTCTCAAAAATGGAGAAAAAATGAAAAGATCATGGTTAGCCTATAGTGAAAGTAATAAAGCTCTCTATTGTATTCCCTGCAGACTGTTTCCACACTTAGCTTCAAATCAAATGTCTTCTTTAGCTAAAGAAAAAAGACTTACCAATTGGAAAAAACTTAATGAAAAGTTGCCTGAACATGAAAATTCATCTAACCACAAACTTTGCTTTTGCTCTTGGAAAACATTAGAATCTTGTTTAGTATATGGAAGTATTGATGCAGAACTCCAAGATCAGATCCAACAAGAAGAGTTGCATTGGAAAGCGGTATTGCGCTGTATTGTAGATGCTATTCTATTCTTGGCAAAACAAGGTGGTCCATTTCGAGGAACTAAAGAAAATTGTGATTTCAGCAACCCATCTAATGGAAAGTTCTTGAATACAGTTGAACTTATTTCGCATTATAATGTTCCTCTTCAACAACACATTGAGTGGCATAAGAAAGGACAAATATCCTATTTTTCACATAAAATACAAAATGAGTTTTTAGAAATTATTGCTAATAACATAAAGCAAGGAATAATACAAGACATTTTGGATGCAAAATATTTTTCCTTAATATTTGACTGCACTCCGGATATCAGTCACAGCGAAAAATGACACAAGTAGTTCGTTGCGTCAAAAAAGATACAACTGAAATAGAAGAATGTTTTATTGATTTTTTTAAAGTTAGTGTCAAAACAGGTGAAGGTCTCAGTCAAGAAATTTTGAAAAAATTAGATGCAGATGGACTTAACCTGGAGAATTGTAGGGGGCAATCCTATGACAATGGAGCAAATATGGCTGGAAAATATAAAGGAGTCCAGTCCAGATTATTGCAGAAAAACCATCTGGCATATTTTGTTCCATGTGCTGCACACTCTCTCAATTTGGTTGGTGCTGATGCAGCTAGTGCTACTGTCCAGGCTCAGAATTTTTTTGGAACTTTGAACAGCCTGTATTCTTTTTTTGCACTTTCAACTTCACGTTGGGAAGTTCTCAAAGAAAATGCGCCGATAACATTAAAACCTGAAAACAAAACAAGATGGTCTGCAAGATTAGATGCAGTCGAAGCTGTATATAAACATTATAGTAAAGTTCTGCAGACTCTAGAAGATCTTAAAAACTATGATTTCTCAACTCCTCAAACTGTGAATGAAATATTCAAAAACTTGAATTTATCGTGATGGTTAGATTTTGGCATGCATTGTTAGAAAAGATTAACCAAGTAAACGAATTTTTACAAAAAAAAGATTTAACAGTTGATTTGGCTGCCCGAAACCTCAAAGGTCTTTTGACACTTATAAAGTCTTGCAGAGAGTCTGCACCAGCTGAGGCCATTGCTGAGGGTAAATTGTTAGCAAAAATAAATAATCTAACATCTGCATTTTCAGAAAAGAGACCAAGAATGAAAAGAAAAATGGCTGATGAATTGTGCAATGATGAAGCTCTGACAAGTGTTGAAAATATGTACCAAGTGACTATGTTAGAAATCATTGACAGAGTGATTACAGAACTTAGTGTCAGATTTGAATCTTTGAATAATGTAAACAGTATGTTTGGGTTTTTGAGTGGTGTTAAAATTGAAGAAATGCAGATCTAAAAATTAAAGCCGAAAATTTGGCAAATATATACTCAGCTGATCTCAACATTGATGAATTCATGTTTGAAATAGAAAGTTTTAAGCATCACGCTTTGACAGTTGACAAAAGTTTAAAAAAAGCCACATCAAAAGAAATGCTAAGTCTCATTTATAAAAATAAATTAGAAGAAGGCTACCCTAACATCACTACTGCATTGAGAATCTTTCTCACGTTGCCTGTCACAGTGTCATCTGGAGAACGAAGTTTCAGTAAACTCAAAATCATCAAAAACTACATGAGAAGTACAATGGGACAGGGGAGACTTTCCAATTTAAGCATAATTTCAATTGAACACAAACGAGCATCTCTTATCAATTTTGATGATATAATCAATACATTTGCAGCTAAAAAAGCTAAAAAGATTTGTTTCTAATATAATATAATATAATATACGAAACAATTACTTGATAAGTTGACAAATGACATG
>NW_008704261.1:1818161-1845311 GCF_000326865.2 Helobdella robusta | reverse complement strand
TTTGCCCCCCCCCCCCCTGGAAAATACCCTAGTTCCGGCCCTGGGTCAGATGTTTCAAAAATGAAACTTGTTTCAAATAGATTTCAATGCACTGAATTCAAATATGTGAAAATATTTTTCTATCACGTACAGTTTTTTCTTAATTCCAAATAAATGGTTTTAGAAATTATTGCTAATAACATAAAGCAAGGAATAATACAAGACATTTTGGATGCAAAATATTTTTCCTTAATATTTGACTGCACTCCGGATATCAGTCACAGCGAAAAATGACACAAGTAGTTCGTTGCGTCAAAAAAGATACAACTGAAATAGAAGAATGTTTTATTGATTTTTTTAAAGTTAGTGTCAAAACAGGTGAAGGTCTCAGTCAAGAAATTTTGAAAAAATTAGATGCAGATGGACTTAACCTGGAGAATTGTAGGGGGCAATCCTATGACAATGGAGCAAATATGGCTGGAAAATATAAAGGAGTCCAGTCCAGATTATTGCAGAAAAACCATCTGGCATATTTTGTTCCATGTGCTGCACACTCTCTCAATTTGGTTGGTGCTGATGCAGCTAGTGCTACTGTCCAGGCTCAGAATTTTTTTGGAACTTTGAACAGCCTGTATTCTTTTTTTGCACTTTCAACTTCACGTTGGGAAGTTCTCAAAGAAAATGCGCCGATAACATTAAAACCTGAAAACAAAACAAGATGGTCTGCAAGATTAGATGCAGTCGAAGCTGTATATAAACATTATAGTAAAGTTCTACAGACTCTAGAAGATCTTAAAAACTATGATTTCTCAACTCCTCAAACTGTGAATGAAATATTCAAAAACTTGAATTTATCGTGATGGTTAGATTTTGGCATGCATTGTTAGAAAAGATTAACCAAGTAAACGAATTTTTACAAAAAAAAGATTTAACAGTTGATTTGGCTGCCCGAAACCTCAAAGGTCTTTTGACACTTATAAAGTCTTGCAGAGAGTCTGCACCAGCTGAGGCCATTGCTGAGGGTAAATTGTTAGCAAAAATAAATAATCTAACATCTGCATTTTCAGAAAAGAGACCAAGAATGAAAAGAAAAATGGCTGATGAATTGTGCAATGATGAAGCTCTGACAAGTGTTGAAAATATGTACCAAGTGACTATGTTAGAAATCATTGACAGAGTGATTACAGAACTTAGTGTCAGATTTGAATCTTTGAATAATGTAAACAGTATGTTTGGGTTTTTGAGTGGTGTTAAAATTGAAGAAATGCAGATCTAAAAATTAAAGCCGAAAATTTGGCAAATATATACTCAGCTGATCTCAACATTGATGAATTCATGTTTGAAATAGAAAGTTTTAAGCATCACGCTTTGACAGTTGACAAAAGTTTAAAAAAAGCCACATCAAAAGAAATGCTAAGTCTCATTTATAAAAATAAATTAGAAGAAGGCTACCCTAACATCACTACTGCATTGAGAATCTTTCTCACGTTGCCTGTCACAGTGTCATCTGGAGAACGAAGTTTCAGTAAACTCAAAATCATCAAAAACTACATGAGAAGTACAATGGGACAGGGGAGACTTTCCAATTTAAGCATAATTTCAATTGAACACAAACGAGCATCTCTTATCAATTTTGATGATATAATCAATACATTTGCAGCTAAAAAAGCTAAAAAGATTTGTTTCTAATATAATATAATATAATATACGAAACAATTACTTGATAAGTTGACAAATGACATTGTTTGTAATACAAAGTTTTTCAATTTTTCACGTTTTATAACTATAATATAGTTGTTTTTTTCTATGTCAAGTATCTGTGTTAACATGTATATTGATATGTCCATAAATAAAACATTTTATTAAGAAATGTGTAATATGTAATTTAAAAAAATGCATTTATACACCTTACGGTAGTAGCATAATAACGTCGTGAGGGGGGGGGGCGGCACACTGATTTTTGCCCCCCCCCCTGGAAAATACCCTAGTTCCGGCCCTGGGTCAGATGTTTCAAAAATGAAACTTGTTTCAAATAGATTTCAATGCACTGAATTCAAATATGTGAAAATATTTTTCTATCACGTACAGTTTTTTCTTAATTCCAAATAAATGGTTTAAAACATCATATAACTAAAATACATTACATAATCCAGATAACGTCTGATATTTCAATGATATTATTATCTAGTATTTATGTGCATGTATCTGTATATAGATTCATTACTCACATGGACAATGTTACATAAACACAGATACACATAAGTATATGAAATTACTTATATAATCAAAATCTAGGCCTGTCCATTTATTAAAATAAATTCATAATTTATTTGTATTGAAATTTCTGTTCATTTTAATTCATTTGATTTAACATGGCTATGGCTACTTTTTCGAGTTTCAAAAGATGTTTGAATTCTACAAATTCATTTTGTCATATTTGTGGAAGAAACGTGCCTCAGAAGTAAGGATCTAATGGATTTGTGAAAAAATTTATCATGCATATTTCAAAATAAAATTAGGTGACCAAGATAAACCATGAGCACCTACGCAGGACATGTGTAGAAGAACTAAGAAGTTGGAGCAGAGGTTTGAAAACTTCTTTAAATTTTGGAATTCAAATGATTTGGCGTGACCAAAAAATCATTTAAAAGATTGTTTTTTCAGCATGCTAAACAGCAAAGGTTTTAACAACAAGAATAAAAAAGATTTATCACATCCTAATTTGCCTTCAGCATTTGCAATCAGTACCTTCATGAGGTACTGAGACCAGTACCTCATGAAGATGACATTCCTGTTCGGATACCAATTGTCATAGCAAAAGTTTTACCAAATGATGAATCAAGTATGACGATGTTGGTGAAACTGATAGACAATTTTTTACTTAGCAATTCAGATTCTAGAGGAGCATTTTTTCAGGTTGACTTTGAAATTTCAATTTATCAAAAATTTCATCAGAATTACTGGGAGTCACGTTTAAAGGTTAAGAATTTACAACTTTTTCATGATATAGAAATCGTGAAGCAAAATTTATTAATCTTTTTTGAAAAGTTGATTCCCTTGTATATTGTTCAAATATACCTGGATTGATAACTGAGTTGGGAGTTATGTATGATGCCAATAAACGGAAAAATTTTATTGACTCTTCCAAACGATGTTTCAAAGCAGTTCTTTTGCATACTGGAAATATTTATGCATCTGTGCCAATTGCATATTTTATTCAATTGAAAGAAACTAATGACAACATGGGGGTGTTTCATGAAAAGCATAAGTGTAAGCATAAGTGGTTGATAAGTGGTGATATCAAAATAATAATTGGAATTATTTTGAGAGGCGAGGAGGTTATACTAAACTTTCATGTTTTTTATGTGAGTTGGATAGCAGGACAGATAAAGATCACTTGCAAATGGAATGTTAACACCATGACGGAATATTGTTGGATGCTGAAAAGGGAGAATTTGACGGCTAAAGAATATGGAAGAAAATCAAGAAGAAGTTTATGTCCTTAATTTGAAATTTTATGTACATTACATTTTATTAATTTTTTGTAAGAAAATTAAATAATTATTATTTTGAACAAATTATTTTGTAAATAATAGGGAAGATAGAAAAATAGGTAAAAAATAAAAATGTTAAAATTGAATTTGTGAAAAATTCTGACATGATAGAAATATTTCACGTACATATTTGAAATCAGCGTGTTCGAATTATGTTAGAACAATTAAAATACTCAAGATATCTAAAAATTTTTTAATGCATTACCTATTATCAATTTAATCAATCAATCAATCTTCGTTTAGAATCCAAAAACCCGGTTCCCCCGAGGTAGGACGTTGTTTTGTATGCCATCACTTTTTTGCGCCAAATTAGACGATCAGTTGTATCCATTCATTTAAATTTAGAGCTTTTATGTCTTGCTCAATTGTTTGCTACCAGGACTTTTTTGGGCGGTCTTTGGGACGTGTGCCAGGTACTTCAACATCTGCAAGAGAAGTTATGGCACTGTTTCCACTTCGTTTGACATGACCAAACCACCGCAGACGGTGTTGCCGGCATTCGTCCTTTATATCATCTAAACCAGCACGACGCAGGATTTCGGTATATTTGATGTGGTCCTTCAGACTAATTCGTTGCATCCATAGGAGCATTTTCATGTCGGTTCGTTGAAGTTGTTGTTCCAGTTTGGTTGTCATTGGCCATGTTTCTGCACCATATAACAACACCGGACGTATCACAGATTTATAAAGTATTGATCGTAGTAGTAGTGGGATATCACGTCGCATCAATATAGAGGCCAGGAGATGCCATTTATTCCAGGCAGCACGTATGCGTGCTCGAACGGCAGCTTTAGCTGTTCCTGTACAATCCAGAACATCTCCTAGATATTGAAACGATGTGACTTTCTCTACCTTAGTGGCTTCAAAAACATTGTTATTTCGTATTTGTTGTTGTGGATTGATGCAAGCAGGACAAACAAAATTGGACACTTTAGATGAAGTACCAATTATTTTTGAACAACGTTTGTGACACCACTGGTAACATTGCTGACACTTGATTGAATTGTTACCTACACCAGCTTTACAAACTGAACAGGGCCATCGTTGGGTTTGCTTTGGTTTTGCTGATGTTGACTTTGAATCCATGATCGGCGAGTCTGGTGTTTCAATCTTCAAACATCTGTGCTGCACTCTGCTCAGACGTGGCTGTTAAAACGATATCATCAGCATAAATTAGATTCCAATGTCACCAGTGGCTTTGTGATTTCTTCCATCACAGTTATAAATAACAGTTGACTGAGAATCGAGTCTTGGTGAACTCCAACGCCGATTTCAAATGCATCTGTGTTTCCAACCGTTGTGCTGACGAGAGTCTTAGTATTCGTATACATTTCCATCGAACAAGATATTCTGGAATGAGTTGTCGACGTGACTCCACCTGTGTTCTGACAGACGTATACCCCGATATGATGAACAGTTCAATGGATCACCTTGCCTTTGTATAGCGGAACTGTCATGCTATAGTTCCATTCAGTCGGCATTGAGCACTTTCTCCACACTTCACAGAAAAATTGTAGTAACGTTTGGATACCTGCAGTACCAGATGCTTTGATAATGTCATTTGTGAGTCCAGAGAGCCCTGCTGCCTTTCCATCCTTCATATTTTTCAGAGCTCCTCTACAGTGTCAGGAATCGGACCTTCGATGGGTGGAGCGTCAAAGTTAACATTAATGGGATTTGTTTCATTTAACAGACGGTTGAAGTATTCTCTCCACTGTAGTTTGATCTCGTCTTGTTCAAGAACCATTTTTGTCGTTTTTGATACTATGTCTTTTTTCGTACGCTTTGCTTGTTTTGCTATACGATACAGAGATTTCATTTGTTCATCTTTGCTTTTAGTGAGTAACTCTCTGCACTGATCTGTCCGAGCCAATGCGACTTGACGCCTTGCATAGTTGTTCTTCTCACGGAAAATTTCATGGTCATCTACAGACTTTGATTTTTGCCATTGCTTGTATGCAACTTTCTTTTCAGCTATTGCATTTTGTACACTGTCATTCCACCACCATGTTCCGTTCATGCTGACGTTTTGTACCAGTTTTCCCACAAACTGTAGTTGCAGCGTTTATCAAAACGGTTTCATATGTACTCCAATCTGTACCGGCTTGCGATTGGTGGTCTAACTGTGTGGCGACAATCTGTTGAAATTTTTCTCGATGAAACTTTTCAGCGTCCACGTTTTGATTCTCCGAAGCATTTGTTGGGCGACACATGATTCGCCAGGTATAACTGACATTTTTGAATAGCCTTTTCAAAGATAACGGTCTACAATTTAGGTAATCAGTTAATGATTTAGGTTAATTTAACTTGGCGATAAAATTTTCCTTTTCAAAAGTTTGTAAAGTTAAATTATTGTAAATTGCTGAATTTTTGCTATAACTCTGATTGTGGCTTTAAATTGAATCTTGAATAATTTTTCAAAACATAATGAATGTGTTTTTAAATTGTGGTTAACAAATGAATAACTATTTAAAAAAGTAAGATTGACAAAACTAACTGAATCAAGAAAGTCTTCATTTTTAGCTGAGAAATTATAAGATGTATCAGTATAAAACTTTGTGGTGGCGAACATTGATGACGATGAGGATGTTGGAAGTGGGGGTGAAAATAGAGATAAAAAATACGGCGAAAAAATAGAAGTTTGCCCAGATATCACATTAGAAGTGTTGTTAATTAACGTTGACTGTTCAATAGATGCAAAACAAGTGTCACACATTCCTGAAACGTAAATAAAATGATAAATAATGACAGCTTCTAATATTTATTCATTTTTATTTTTAAAACATATATATAACATATAAAACATATATTATATATATATATAATATTAATATATTAATGTTATATATATATAATATTAATATATTAATGTTATATATATATATAATATTAATATATTAATGTTATATATATAATATTAATATATATATATTAATATTATATATATATTAGTTTGAATGAATGTTTATAAAAGAGAAAAAAACAAAATAAACATTACTTTTGTTACTTTATGCAACAATTCAACTAAGTTAAACAAAATGAAAGAATATGAGTTTAAAAAACCTATGTTTATAGATGATATAGCATAACTGACTCTCGGATGAAAAGTCGCAACGTTCCATGAGAACTGACCAGAAATATCTCGTAATAAAAAATTACAAAATGATGTTGACTGTTTAATTGAGTCCACTTGACGTTCTTCAATACTCTAAATTATATAATTCAAATTCATAATGACGAATATTCATGTTTTTTTTTACTTCAATATTCAAATTTTAAAGAATAACATTTTTTTAGCTCTTCTATAATGCGAAGATAAAATTAATGTTAAGAAATGTTAAATAAAATATAACTCGTTTTAAAAATAACATTGAAAGAATAACATTAAATTAATAGCATGTAGATACCATAAATAATTTATGGTAATAATGTTTAACAACTAATAAAAGTTTTAATAAAATAACAAATTAATTTTTAAATCAATTAATATAGAGAAATTGTGTTATTTTCTAGTTAAACCGGTCGTAGAGTACGAATTTAAGAAAAATTAGATTTAACATTATAAAAAAGTATTTCTAGGAAAAAAACATTGTACATAAACTCCCTGGACATAAACCTCCCTGAAAAATATCCCCGAATCAAAACCCCAATAACAAAATTTAATTTAAATATAAAATCATTAAATTATTTTAAATATTTTTTAAACAGCATTATATATAGAAAAGCTAAACTTATTAATTTATCCATTAAACAATTTTTGTATCAGTATATGTGACCTTCAAAGCAATATTCAGAATAAGGATATTTTTTTCATAACTGGCAATTTTCATTACAATTATAATAATATTTCGCGGTTGGATTTGTACAGCGTTTCATTATAATTGACTTCAGAGGTGCAATCGTATATATTTTCGCTGTTGAAAGTGGAAATAATAATTTTTCAGACCGTTTCTCGAAGCTTCTTCGATTTATTAAATTCAATTTTGTATATATCAAGATATCACATTTTAAGATATCACCGTATTGGTACTGAATTTCTGAGACTGAGTGAATTTGTTTCCTCCAGCCTTACGAGAGCTAGTTTGTCATCCTTTCTGGCATAAAAAACAGCGTAGCTCATCCCTGATGATATCGGCATATGGGATCAAACTTAGCAACCAGTCTGGTAGCTGATTTCGAAACAGTGAACACAAAATGCCGCTGCGATAGGTTGATCCCATACATCAAGATCGTGCATAAATATTTTAATTAAACTTAAAAATCGTTTATTGAGTTTTAGAATTTTATAATTTCTTACATTGAATTTTTCCTAAAAAATTTTGTACGGAGAGAATTTGTACGGTAAGTTTTGTCTGGGAGTTTTTCCAATTTTTTTTGTCTGGATGTGATTTACTCAAAGATTTTGTCTTATCACGCTAAGAAGGAAAATGTTAAATAAAAAAAGAACCTTTTTGGAATCAAAAGATGGGGCCTCCACGACTGAAAGCATTGAGTTGGTGTTTAAAACGAAAAACTGTTTAATATAAAAAATATTAAAACAGCATGAAAAAATCAAATTATTTTTAGCAAAAATATTTCATAATAATTGTAACAGTTAAAAAAAATTAAATTTCAATCAATGGTCAAAAGAATTATCATTTTTTAAAATGTCATATCGGAAAAACATTTTCACAGAATTAAAAAATATTATAACTGGATGAATATAGAATCAATGGTAAACGAAATTTTTGACATAAAATTTGTAAAATGGTACACTGAAATTACATTTCCAGTTGACGAACATGTCAACTATTTTTTTGTTATGTCACGTTTGCTTACCCACTACATAACATTATGTTGTAATGCCTCGTATATATATATATATATATATATATATATATATATATATATATATATATATATATATATATATGTATATATATATATATGTATATACACTTTTCGATTCTTATAATATATTCTTTTTTTAATATTCTTTAAAAATCAGGATCTGACAGACGCAGAAACTGTAACAACATGGAAGGCAATAAAGCAAAACATGAAAAATAAAATATGTTAGGATAAAATAAATAATAATAATAAGAAAAATAAAAGAAAAATAATTGACGATGGAATATAAAATGGAGTAACGGCAAATTGATAGACTAGATGATGACTTAGTGAGGTGATCGATAAATAAAGGCTAGGCCTGTGAGTAAAAGAGTTTTACTGAGTATTAATATGTTTGATGACTTATTAATAGACTAAATAAAATAAATAGACTGGGCGGCGTGATGGCTCAATGGTTAAAGGCGCCTGGTCGTGCTATTGCAATGACTGGGTTCGAATACAAAGAGATCCCCGCCTATAATATGCAATGTGTATGATGCGTGGTTTGCATATACGCTGTGTGTGTTTGTCGTTAAAATTTCTGAAGCTAACGCAAACGAGAGAGAGTAACCTTTTAGTACTCACTAAGGTGATCGATAAATAAAACCTAGTTCAGTAATGTTAAAGTTTTCTTAAGTGCTAATATGTTTGAGGTGCCTTGTTATGAAGGTCTTTTCCTGGTATGTAGATTGGGCGACGACTTGATTCTGATTCTTGTAATATATTATTATGTTATTTTTGTTACTATTGTTGGTTACTGTTGCTGATTTTTTGTTCTTTGCGTTCTTTTAATTTCTGGATCATGGAATTTTCATATCCATTATTAATGAGTAGTTTAATGATTCTATTTAGTTCTGTTCTCCAGCTTCCTATATAAGAAGAGTGCGTATAAACTCGGTTATATAGATATTTAGATATTTTTGACAACATTCACTATTCACGCATAAACCTTTGTTTGTTTCTTTGGCCTATATTGAGGTTTTAAATTCATTTTGGACACTTTGTATTAGTACGTCTAGGAATTTCAGTTGATTTTTTCATTGTAAACTTTAATTTTGACGAATTTAGTCGTAGAAGTCTTGCTACTTGATCATCATCTTCATATGTAACAAATATATCGTCAACGTATCAGCAGTATTTATTAGGTTTTAGCTTTGGTTCTTCTTTAAATAACATTTATTCGATATGTCCAACATGAAAGTTTGCGAAGAGTACTCAAAATGGAAAGCTCATTACTACACCGTATATTTGTTGATAAAATGTGTTACCCTGGCCAACAAAAGGCGCTTCGGCCGTACATAATCTTAGCAGAGCAACGAATTCATTTTCGCAATGGGGTAAGTGATCGCGATCTGACAATTCCTAGACGTAATAATACAAAATGTGGAAAATGAATTTATAACTTTAGTAGACACCTACACCTATACACCTAAGCAACAAACAACTTAGGTGTTGCTTTTTATAGGTTTGCTGCTTAGGTGTATACTATAAATTGCTTTTATAGTATACACCTTTGCTTTTATAGTATACACCTAAGCAACAAACAATAGTGAATGTTGTCAAACATATCTAGGGAGCACGATCTTTGCCTGTAAATCGAGCCTATACCGACATTTCCGATATAGAAAGCAGGAGAACAGAACTAGATAGAATCACTAAGCTACTCATTAATAGTGAATATAAAAATTACATGATTTAGAAAATTATAGAACGCAAAGAACAAAAAATCAGCAACAACAATGCAACCAACAATAATAACAAAAATAACACAGTAATATAATATAAGAATCACATGTCAACCGTTTTCGAACGGGATGAAAAAATCATGAAAAGAACAGTAAAAAGCAACCAAACGAAAACGATAAACTGCACTAGTAAACCTTAAACCAGAGTCAATAATGGATCATAGCCATCTAATATATTTGTTTAAATGTAATACTGGTGAGTATTTTTACCATAATTCTGAATATATCGGTCTGACGACGACCAAGTTATCGAGATGACTCAC
Organism: Helobdella robusta; assembly: GCF_000326865.2. Taxonomy (NCBI): domain Eukaryota; kingdom Metazoa; phylum Annelida; class Clitellata; order Rhynchobdellida; family Glossiphoniidae; genus Helobdella; species Helobdella robusta. The sequence continues at coordinate 1,834,901 of NW_008704261.1, read as the reverse complement.
GATGCACGTACGTACAAACTGGCGCTATAAAAAAAAAGAGAAACACAAAACTAAACTACTAAACAAAACTTGGACCACAATGTTGAAATCTTACATTACAATAACAACCATTATAATTTACGAATCAATACTCATAGAACAAAGACATCCAATAATAAATATTCAACAACGAGCAATTTCTTCCTACCCATATACTTTAAAACAAAGGAATCATCGATAATGAAAACAAGTAAAAGTGTTATTGGACGGTTAAAAAATTGTAAAACTAATAAACTAATTAATTAAAAAACGATAACGTGGAACGAACACAGGGCAGCTCTGCCAGCTATAAACGTACATCCATCGTGATAATGATGATAAAAAAAGTTATTTTCTCTTTTGCGCTTGTTTCAGAGGTATTAACAAACACACAGCGTATATGGTTACGCGTGAAAATTACGCATTTTACGTTAGGCAGGGATCGCTTAGTAATTGAACATAGTCACTAAATTAAATGTTTAATCAGATAATTATCATTTGTATATTTGATAAAAATTACAAAACAAATATTGGTATAGAAATTAAATGATATTGTAAAATTTGTTTAAATACTTGAATGGTATCGTTTTGTATAACTTCATTCCATTTTTTATCGTTTATAACTTTACTGTTTTCGTATTCTGAATGTGAACTCTGTTGTGATTTAAACAGTTGATTTTCTTGCATTGAATTACCCAAATGCGATACAGACGACCCAGGAAATGGAAAGTATCCAATGTAGTTCAAAAGTTTCCTTAACGCCTGAATAAATTCCAAATATAAATACCATGAGTTATATAATTTTGATAATTTAAAAAGAATAAAGTAAACCATGTTAGCAGCAAAAACAACATGTCGTGTAATAGGATCGAAGTTATTTTCTTCATTAACGTCATTAACAAATAGTTCTAATCTTGATGGTTTTGTTACAGCTTCATTAGAATCAAATAAACCGACAACACTATGACGAGAACTTTTAAGAGATGTTTCGCAGTGAGTTGCTATGCTCGCTGACGTTAACGAAGGCGTCGTTATAGGTGAAAGTGATGAAATTGGATCGGAAATAATATTAATTGAAATATGTTGCTCGGCGTGATGAGAACTTTCATCTGGTGTATTAGCGAAAGACGTATCAGAATAACGTTGATGTTTAAGATTTTGCTGCTGAATACTTATTTGTTGTTTTTTTAAACTGATTTCGTTACTACCACCTTGAATATCGCTTAAAACCTAACACAATTCAATTTAATTTAAAGATAAATAAAATAGATATAAAATAAATAAAAAAAAAATTAATGAATGAATGAACGAATAAATAATGTATGTATGTATGTGAGTAGTGTGTATATATATTTATGTGTGCATATACTTATGGCTGTATATCCGCTATTGACACCTCTCGCTCGCTCCTTAATCGCTGAAATTTTCAAAGTTTTTATATCTTATAAGCAGGGGATGGCTCATGTGAAATTTGTTAGTAATTCACCTACAGGTTTTTGCCCCACAGCTCTATTTTCCACTGATCAAACTAATTTCCAAATACATATTGTCAAATACATATTGGTATTAAAGATTAATTCATCGCCAGTAGACGTTTTTTGAGAAGCAGACATTTAAGCCAAGAATAGTTTCTGAGGATCTGTCTAGATATCAGTTTAGATATGGCACGTAAAATGAATGATACTAAAGTAATAAATAGAATGAATGGTTCCTGTTGGTGGGTAGCCACTGTTGTCCGGGACAGCATGTAAACAACATTTATTGAACTGCTTGGCAATCTGAAAACTTTTGTATAACCTGCCATCCGACAAAATTCAAACGTGTTTTTTTTATATGTCGTCTTGGATTACAGCAGATCACCACTGGTTTCTATGCTAAAATTCGACTGTTATTAGTAAGTCTTGAAATTCAACATAGTTTTGGGAAATATCTTTAATGTTATAATTATGTTATAATTACATCAAATTCTGCTAACAAAACGTCAAAAAACGGCTATCGTAATGCCAAAACTAAAAAAAGTTCTGCTGCTATAGCCCGATTTCAAACCTCACGTCATTTTCAAAGCTCATAGAAAAATAAATTAGTGGCAAAACCATTGAGTCCATATCAGAAAGCAAACCGACTCGTTCCTGAGCTTAAATCGGGTTTTGTTCTGGACACTCAACTGAGACAGCAATCATAAAGTATCAAAAGGCTTTTGATGCCGGTAGTGTCTTTCTATTGGTTCTACTTGACGTCGAAGCTGCCGTTTTATACGGTCAGTCACAAAACCCTTCTTGATCGATTTGCTGGATGCAATGGTTATTTGTCGAATAGACTAGTCTTGATGACTCGAATTCTGTTTTTTTTTGCAGCTGAAAAGTGTATCGCCGAATCATCAGGTTTGAAATGACTGACACTTTTATGCAGATGATATATTAATAACCCTAACTATAATAATAACCAAAATTCAGAAAAGAGTCAGATCAGTTTCAGGTTGTGTGCTGGTAAATCGTTTGAAGCTAAAGGAATACGTCTTGTTTGGCAATCGTCAAAAATTATTTGGTCAATAATAATGTATAGCTTAGCGTCTGGTTCGACTAAGAAATGACGATGAGCAGGCAGGCACGCAAAAAACCTTTGTCAATCATGTTTTTATTAATTACGCCAAATCAGGTGCGTAAAAAAAATGTCTCATAAATGAATGTTTAATTTTGTTGATTCACAGTTTCATTTGTGTCTTCAAAACTATGTCAAAACTACAGTCTATTTTAAACACTGCAGCAAAATAATTTCTGGAGATACAAAATCTGAACTATTTCAACATGTTCGTACCTAGCTCCACAGTCTGTTATAGAATCAACTACAGGATTGATGGGGTTAGGTCCTCAGTATTTGCAGCAATTAATCGTGCTTGTTTCTACCTATGCTAGCGAGCGAAAGCTCAGACCTTCTGCCTCAAAGGAACTTGTTCTAAACATCAGAACGGAAAACTATGCACGACGTCGTGAGAATTGATGTAACGAATGATTTACCAATTATTTGTGGCCAGGCAAATTGCAACAAAATTATTAATTAATATTTTTGAACAATATTGTATTAAAAGAGAGAAAAGCTTGTATTTAATTTTTTTTAAATTCCTTTCATATTTTATTCTTAAAAAAATTGCCTCATTGAAAAAAAACAAACCTGAAAGACTTCATGCAATAAACAGTGACCAGAAATAAAAGATGTCATACAATCTTCGCCTGACTTTACTGACGTTGAAGTTAACATTAAGATTGGTGACTTCATACACCATTCGAAAATGACAAAAATTAGTTCTTTTATAGTCTGTACAGAATAAAAAAAAATGCTTAACAAATGCAAATAAAAGTTACATATGTATATTCAACTTCAAAAACAAAAACAATTATTCCGTCTTCGATGAACCAAGTGAATCAAATTTTTTAGAAAGAAAACTATAATAAATTTAAAATGGATAGAAAACAAAGCAGATGAGATAATTTTAATCTGTACGTAATAAAGTTGCAATAATCAACTACATATACTGCAAATATAAGTGTCAATTCAAATGTCTAATAGTGTCGATGAACGAAGTGAATCAAGAATGTCACCAAGATGTATGTTCCAAACTGTTTCAACATATTGTTATACCCAACCCATTGAACTTTCTCTCTACGTAGATTTTTGATTCCTAAGCAGACTTATTTCAGATGACTTTTTTAGAAAGAAAACTGTGCTGGCAATCACTTGTGTGTATTACCGTAATCGATCACTCGTTCGTTCGATCGTTAAAATCGTTAGAATACAGCACAATAACTAATCGACCGGTAAATCAACTATTCGTCAGTAGTTAAGTTTTTCTTGTCCGACTAATTACATTGAGTTCTCTAGTCCTGGTATTCTTTACAGCTATCGGAACTTTTGAAGCTGAATGTTTACTCCCAGGATGAATTGTTGCATCACGAATATGAGGTAGAAGTGAGCAACACGTTTTTGTCATATCCTAACAATTAAAATAGAATTGGCTATTTAACATTCAATATTCATAATTAAACACATAACACCTTTTGACCTACCTGAATTATGCGATAAACTAAATTAGTTTTTTATGGTAACTCATCATGGTATTTATGTTTGGAATTTATTCAGGCGTTAAAGAAACTTTTGATACATTGGATACTTTCACGAGTACATTTTATTTCTGGTCACTGTACTCGTGTTTTTCTCCTCGTGTTCTCCTCGTTCGTTCTTGTGTTCTTTCTTGTTCTTCGTGTTGGTCTTCCTCGTTTCCTGGGTCGTCTGTATCGCATTTGGGTAGTTCAATAATCTAGTCCTGGTATTCTATACTGCAGTGAGCTATTGGAATCTTACCTTGTAGCTTCCAACGATAGTCAAGAGTTCGTTTATCCGTAGGTTCAAGATCTCCGATAGTTTAACACAACAACTTTTAAACTTATTTAATACCAGCAGCAATAGAAATTAATCCTAATAACTACATAAAATCATATCAATCACATTTACGTCAATTGTGTTCCGTCTTCTGATTAGCTGTACTCGTGTTTTTCTCCTCGTGTTCTCCTCGTTCGTTCTTGTGTTCTTTCTTGTTCTTCGTGTTGGTCTTCCTCGTTATATAATTGGCTGTACTCGTGTTTTTCTCCTCGTGTTCTCCTCGTTCGTTCTTGTGTTCTTTCTTGTTCTTCGTGTTGGTCTTCCTCGTTATATAATTGGTGACTTTCAATCGTTTACGCCTTTTTGCTAGTAAGTGCATCACATGACTTTCACAACCGTTTTAATTGGCTCAGCTTCATTTTAATTTCTAATTACTAACTTTTATCGCCTTCACGTCTGTAACAATATAAATAATGAGTTTAGTGCATATTACCCTGTTTGCAACCATACATTAATGGCAGACATAATGGAAAATGTACGTTCGGTTATTTAAAACATGTGGCAACAAAATCTCAACGATCCAGCCATATCAAATTTATATGACCGGTCAAATTCGATTTTAGTCTAATGGAATCCCCGTTATCCACAATAACATTTTGCTTCAGTTCTGACCGACAAATACGATACAAATCGTTGCCAAATTTGCAACCGAAGGGTCATAGAAATTGTATCGAAAAAGTCAAAACAACTTGAATTTGCTTTGAATTCCGGTAAGTTGTAAACATTTTCTTGTCGTAGAAAACAGCTGAGAGTAATTGGGGTCGCACATTTTTACATCAGGATTTTTACATTTATCCTGAAACTTAGTTTGGATTTAAACCTGGAATATCGATTATAGATAGAGAAGGCTGAAAACAAGACTAACTATTGCAATCCTGAAAACAAGAGTAACTATTGCAATCAACGACGTGAAGTCCTGACCGTCAGCAGTTTCTTCTAGATTTTAAAAAAAATAGGTTGCCAAGGAGACGCTTGCTAAATTTGATCATTGCTTTCTAGGAAAATATGGATGGCAGATTCAAATTCAACAGATTCAAATTTGATGCGTGCTTTCACAGTGGATAGTGTCAAATACGTTTTCTGGTTTGATACGATTGTGGGTTTACAGGCAAGAATAAAAAGACCTTGTAATAAAAATTGACTTCATTTTCAAATTTTTTTCAATCTTTTATATTTTTTTTTTTAATGTGATACTCTTGCTCTGTCTGGTTATTGCTATTTGCTTTAAATAAAAAATTTATTATCAACAAGTGAAAAAGTAACAAAAATCAACAGCTGGAAAGCCAAAGCAATGGCCGCCAGTCATGCCCAAACTAAACAAGAGGGCTTTGAATTCTCTCAAGTTTATATACTAGACAGATACGTGAATACGAGGCATGCCTGTTGAGCAGTTTCCCGTACAGAAATAAAACCTGGAAAAACTAAATACTTTTTATTCAGGATGTCTGCGTAGAATTGCAAAAAAACATAATAATGAAATAAATATTTAAGCGAGAGAGATTGGCGTTAGACAGGGGACAATATAGAATCTTACTGAAAAACAGAAAAGTTGCAACTGAAAAGCCACGTCACCTCGTGACGAGGACATCAGAAGTGGTAAAAAACAAACTTGGACGGCATTCTGTATCTATAAAATATGATGTCAAAAAGTGCAGAACTTTATCGGCGTCTTTAAAGACTAGAGAATGGCACATCAATGTAGCAAAAAAGTTGTCTGTCATTCTACAGTAATCTTGAAATTTTTGATAACAGCCAATTAATTTTAAGTTTTTTAATCACTGAAATTTCCAACTGTAAAAATAATACAAATCAAATAAATTTACAAAAAATTAAAAGATATTTTCAAATGATTTTATTTTCATGAAATATAAAAATTGAAGCGTTTAACTTTTGAAGCTGAATGTTTACTCCCAGGATGAATTGTTGCATCACGAATATCAGGTAGAAGTGAGCAACACGTTTTTGTCATATCCTAACAATTAAAATAGAATTGGCTATTTAACATTCGGTATTCATAATTAAACATATAACACCTTTTGACCTACCTGAATTATGCGATAAACTAAATTAGGAACATTAGCAATGAGAAGGTGGCTATGGTCAGACAACAATGTTATCAGTTCAGAAGCCGTTTGATTTGTTATTCTATCAGAAACCTTTTTGGAGTCAAAAATTTATACAACGAATTTCAAACTAATAACAATTGAATATTATAATTTACTAAACTCTGTCCACCAGTTTAATTTTTTTTAGAAAAGTTTAAAATAAAATTGTATTTGTTCGAGTTCTAATTCTGCTTTTAAGGGAAATCGAGAATCCGTGACAGCCGTCGTAAAAACGGTATCTTTTAACATTCTTCATCAAAGTGACAAAATTTTTTTTTACAAAAATAACTAAATGAATAGTTCTAAAAGAACTGAGAAAATCGATAACTATTTTACGATGCTTTCAAAGCCAGACGTTTGGCACCAATAGACGGAAATGAGATCTATCAATTGTCATTAACTTTATTAATAATTTTTTGAAGCAAAAATTTAATCGGTGTAGTGTTATCAGAAGCAATTAGGCAGATTCATCAAATAAAATACAATAAAATACAAAATTTGTTGAAGTGAATGGAAAAGTTTTTTTATTTCAACATTATTAAATCATATTGAATTAAAAAATTTCCATTACTAAACCTGTAGCGCCGACAGAAAAATGTCAAAAATTTCAGAAATATGTTCATCAATTCTTTTGCTGTTTAACTCTTTATATAAATAGATGCCTAGACTCGATAAAGCTGTACATCTGGAAACAACAAGATCACAATTTTTGCTCAAAATTAAAACAATTAGTTAACTTTTATAGAATCAAAACTGTTTCTAATAACTTTAGCGTGATGGCTTAGAAGTTAAAGAAGTTTTTTTAGCTGGTACTTTTTCGCAGAACGTGCGTGCAGTAATTGGGTTCGAATATGACAACAAATTCTCGCCTATCACATGTATTCTATACGATGTTTGCATGTTGATTTCTACGAACTTCGGAAGAATTTAATAGACTTCAACCTTTACGTTATGAGCAAAACATGAAAATGTTATTTAAAAAAACAAATGAATGGAAAAGTTTGAACCAGAAAACCAGAAAATATATTTTTACAATAATTTAAATTGACGGGAAATATGAAAAACAACAAACATTCATAGTACAATTGTAAAATATTTGTGAAAAAAGCATATTTCAAATTAAAAGATTGATACTTGCTATATCACTTCAAAACAATGTTTTTCTGAATGCATGTAAAAAAACGATAAAAATTGTAACAAAATTGCAAAACCCAAATATGTTTCCAAAAGAAAATTTTAAAAAAGAGTATCGAAAACAAAAATAATATAGATAATTGCAAAAGATGGACTAGTAAAAACCTAAATTTAATATTACGTAAAGACTAGCACGACAATGTTCTTAACATAAACAAGTACTTACTTGGATTTACCAAATGGTTCTTTTCTGGCTGCCGACATTAACATGAATAACATTTTTTCCTGGTATAAGCATAGATTTAATGTCATTTTAATTACACTAAAATTATGAAATTATTTATAAATATTTAATAAAGCTACACAAGTTTATTAAACGATTCCATTTGCAATTTTTTTAATTAAAAAATCGTAAAACTTATTTTAGATAAAATAAAAGTTATTAAAGTACCCTCAAAGTTACATACTAAATTTTCTTTTTTTTTTTAGTCTATCAATCGATATAAAAAATTAAAAAGTTGGAAATTTAAATTAGAAAGAATTATTGACGTTAAAATTTTTACATTATCTAATCAGGAGAAAACAAGTAATTTTTTACTTTAAAGTAAAATATAATATTCACAAAACACCTTAGCAAAATTAGTTACCTTGATGTTAGGAAGTCGTGTGATTGTTAATGAATCTCTACTTGGATCAAACACAGGTAAAACACATTTGAAGCGATTTACAAATATCTGCAAGCTGCCAAGAAGTGCTAAAGCTTGAGAACAGCATTGATCAGCCTAAAAAAAATCGCAAGATGGAAAAACGAAAAAAATTCTATAATTGTTTTACCTTACAATACAATAGAAATGAAAAAGGTTGTTTGTCCTCATTTGCTTAAAACAAAACTGCTGAAATAAGAAGAGCTGCTACAAATCGTTTTAACACTATTCTTAAATAATGTTACATAAAAATACATTTTAAAGAAAGAATAATTTGTAAATGATGGAAAAAATTGTAAAATTATAAAAAGTTATTACCTCTTTATTCAAAGTGTTATTAGAAAGGACTTTATCGATAGTGTGAACAAAATCTAGAACAAGCAAGGAAGATCCTGGATATGCCGTTGACAAGAACCTTGATGTACAGTGTTTCATAAGATTGTTACACACGTCCTGCAGTTATTTATTTTACCAATGTTTATTCTGATTTTAAAAAATTCAAACGGTATTTTAATTTTACAGTTTGCTCTGTACAATCAGCTACTAAAAAAGGGTCTAGCGTCACATTTTATCTGAATCAACAAAAAACTCAGGAAAACTCAGGTCATGGTAACACGACTGATGTTAGAACGTACATTAAAGACCTGAAAATTCAGTTTGAAATGTGTGGCATAGCATAGTTCAGAAGCAGTAAAAACGTCGCGTTATAACTACAACTACTAGTACCTTTTTTAACCAACAGCACTAGATAGATTTCAGTATAAAATGATTTTTCATGTTAATAAAATTTGTTTTTTAAATCAAAAGTGGCGTTCTTATAGCTGCTGAACATTTTGATGTCACACTTAGGAGCACCGTAAAAAAAATTAAAAACATAAAAATACAGAATGAATATCTGAAGTATTTCAATCACAGTATATTCAATGTCCTAACATAGTGATCTTCAAAAGCGCGATTCTAAACAAATCAAAATGGTACAGCTGAAAATGGCGCACATTATTTGATAGAAATGGCTCGTTTTCATCTTTTACATGCAAATCTACCTACCGTGAAAGCAAAAATCTATCAATTTGATCATTTTTCATAACAAAACTAAACGATATCGCAATGTAAAATTTACATGAATCTATTAATCATGAACAGACATGGCCATCATGCCACTCTTAAAGTAGTTTTTGTCTGCTTTGTAAGTCATAATTTCCAAACTTTATAATGAAAAACATTCTTCTGTATTGAGCTTGGATTGTATTAGGCTGTTTTGTGATTATAATAATTTAAGAAAATGATAAAAAAAAGAATAAGGACAAGTGAAATTAAGAAAATTCGAAGTTGTTGAATAAAAATTGAAGTTTAGTAGGAGGTTTCGAACGTTTAAAAAAATTTAATTAAAACACGATCATTTCCTTAATTTGCATTATGCTGATTTAGAATTGTAGATTTTTCTAAGTAACGTATTTTTTTTAAATTACACTCAGAAAGTTTTAAGAAAAAAATAGTTGCTCAAGCTCATTTTTAACCATTTATTAGCACTGTTATATATGTCCTAACAAATACCTATAAAAATACCTATATATGTCCTAACATATACCTATAAAAAAACACTTTCCAACTCCAGTCACTTGAAAAGATTTTGGATTGTTATTCAATTGAAAATTATACGAGCCTGACATGCAAGTCATATCAATCAATCTTCGTTTTGCGTCCAGAGACACGGTTTCCCGAGGTAGGACGTTGTTTTCTTTGCCATCAACTTTTTGCGCCAAATTAGACGATCAGTTGTATCCATTTCAATTAAATTTAGAGCTTTCATGTCATGCTCGATTGTTTGCGACCAGGACTTCTTTGGACGGCCTTTAGGACGTGTTCCAGGTACTTCAGCATCTGCAAGAGAAGTTATGGCACTGTTTCCACTTCTTTTGACTTGACCAAACCACCGCAGACGGTGTTGCCGGCATTCGTCCTTTATATCATCTAAACCAACACGACGCAGGATTTCGGTAGATTTGATGTGGTCCTTCAGACTAATTCGTTGCATCCATCGGAGCATTTTCATGTCGGTTCGTTGAAGTTGTTGTTCCAGTTTGGTTGTTATTGGTCATGTTTCTGCACCAAATAACAACACCGGACGTATCACAGATTTATAAAGTATTGATCGTAGTGGTAGTGGGATGTCACGTTGCATCAATATAGAGGCAAGGAGATGCCATTTATTCCAGGCTGCACGTATGCGTAAATCACGGAATGAAACAAATCGTCAATAATTCTCTCGACAGACTAATTATATTGAGTTCTAGCCCTGGCATCCTTTACTGCAGTGAGATTCCAGCTATCAAAAATCATACTTCTGACACCAGTGTTGCAACTACCAACCCCGATGTAATAGCTACAATAATCTCTATATCTCCAACACCGTTCAAGTTTTCCAATAGATGAACTTCAAACGCAAACTAAGTTGAACGTTTATTTGAATACCAGCAGTAATAGAAACAATAAATTAATCCAAATAGCTACATTTACGACTTCGCATCGAATCTCACTTTTACGTCAACTGTTTTGTCTTCTCTTCGTTGTTCGTTCTCTCTTTGTTTTCTGGGACCTTTTCTCTTTATATAGCTACCGAAGCACTTGTAAATATGCCAAATAATTAATTTACAACTCTTTAATTAATTACAACCTGTTTATTCCTCAATGCATACATGACAATTTCTAACTATTAGTCTTGTTCTCGACCTCACGTCTTTAACAGTATTATCGAAAATTGTTACAAAATAATACAAAACCTTCAAAAATGGAACTACTGACCCGGAGAGAAATAATGCATTGCAACAAGATATATTTTACAAAACAATGTAGAATAAACATTGGTTATAAATTTGAAAATATTTATTATGAACCCAAAATAAAAATTTTGGAATTAAACTCAGCTTCAATCTTGATCACGTCTAGTACACTACAAAATAATTAACGAAAAAAAAAATTCAAGTAATGAACAAAATGAAAAGTAAACAATTTATTATGCGTTAAGGAAGACGTGGAAGAACATGACAGCTACAACAGGTTACCAATCAAAGACCCTGATGTTGATAGCAGGATGGTACGTTTTTATTGAAAGCAATGCCGATAATGAAAACATTATTAAATAAAACGAGAAAAATTTTACAAAAAATATTACGATTCAACTAATATCTCTTACTAAATAAAAAACAAAACATTTATTTAAAATGAAAAAAAATAATTGTTTTTTGTATATGCTAACCACTTTTGGTGAAGTGAGTCCAAGGTGCAAGAACCAGTAAAATCTAACTAAATGATCTAGATCGTAATCAACATCATGTTTCCTTAGTGCAATTTTACATAACAGCATTGTTGCTACTAATTTGCTCGCGTGAAATGTATCTGGTAAATTAAGAGCCTTGAATGACAACAAAATATGTTGTTTGAATATTCCAAAAAATAACAATTAACCAAAAAACACAACAGAAAATCAATAAATTACAAAAAAACAAAAGAAAAATTAGTAAGAGAATTTGAGAATTTTCTTCAACGGAATTTTAAAGTTTTATTATCAAACAGGCATGTAAACATACAAACCTGATATAACCATGGTATGATATGGTTAATTGGTGGAATGTACAACGGTGGATCAGGAGTGGACTGGTTGTCTGTGGTTACTGATTGGTTGTCACGAATTTTAGTTAACCAATCCGTAAGATTAGAAAAAAATTCTATGACAACTAAATGAAGTGACGGAATAGTGATGTCATTAACATTGCCAAGACTACCCAGCAAACGTTTCCATAATAAAACGGCCAGATCAACATTCCACCCCGTTATATTTCCGTTATAAAGAACGCTTTTTAGTGTACTATTACTTTGTAGATTTGGAATTGTCACATTTCTGCTTAATGAAGCAATGCTGCTAATCAGATTAATTGAACCTATTTCAAATTAATAACATTTGAATTTAAGTTACCTTCAATAGATCAAAAAATAAAACAAAATACTTGAAAGCAAGTAGAGTAGAAATTTGCATTTGTAGTATAAATATCACTTATCTTATAAAGTTATTTCAAATATCTTATTATGATAACAAATAATTAAAAAATACGGTGAGCAGCTAATGTGTTTTTAAATGGAATAAAAAGTTTTTCCAAATAACTTTCTATGATAACAAATGATTAGATGAGCCGCTTTGTGTTTTTATCACATGTATAAAATCATAAATTTAATTATATGTTACAAAAAACAAAGAAAAGCTAAAGAATTGTAACAAAACTTGATTAGTGTTTCTAAGTTTAATAGAAAAGTGAAAAAATAAAAAAATTGTAATGAATGTAAACCTTTATTTTTTTAAGACACGCAAAATAAAAACTAACTGATTTTGTCATTATCAACTGTCACGTTAGTATTTTCACTATGATTGATGACATTAAGACACAACTCATTATGTTTTCGTTTCAATGACTCACTGGACTTCCGATAATCTGGCTGCACATCTCCAACATCATTATAATCATTTGCATCATCTTCATCGTCATCATCATCTTCCTCATCAATTAATTCACGCTTATTGGGATCTTTAAATATTGAATAATTTAAAACTTGAAATTATTTTGTGTTTTGCCTAAAAAAACGGACAAAAATAAATAGTAAATTCATGAAAACATATAGATAAATGAGATATAATAATTGAAAAAAACATGAAAAATATAAAAATAAACTTTAAATACAAAAAGCAAAACCAGTTACAATGTTTCGAAAAATGAAAAACTGACACCACTCAACTTCTGCTATTAATAAATAATAAAAAAATTAAAAAAATCAATATAAATAGAGCATAACCATTCTCGATCAAGAAGCTATCAAATTTGTCCTCATCCACACTGTCAACGCTTACAGAAATATTATTATTAATGAAATTGTTAAAATTTCGTTGATCAGAAGAATCAACATTCGTTTGCTCAACTAAACGGTTGTCAGTTTGCTCATAAGGTATCGTGATGAAAGGTAATGATGACAAATCTGAGCTTGATATGCTGACGGAATCATGTGTACTCAATGAAGAAGATAAGTTGTGGGCCAGCAATGTAGGATCTAGCGTGGCACACTTTGCTGGCGATAAATCAAAACGTGTTAGTGTTATTGTTGATAAATTAGTTGAGTCATTATGAATGTTATTAGGATGATAAACATCGTTCAGTTTGCTTGCATGCTCTTCAAAACACTTTTTGCTTCCAACAAAATCTGAAAACAATAAAATTTAGATTTTCAACATATTAAATAAAACGTAAAATCTAGAATAAAACTATTTGTAAGCGTAAATGCAAGAATGTTACCTTCATTTGACAAAACAGCTTGATTAACATAGCTCACATCAAAATTGCAAACTTAATTATGAATAAAAAATTAGTCTAAAGGTCAATTTGTATCAACATAAAAAAATGGACATCATCGAATATCTTAAAGCTTTGAACGTGAAAGCTTTAACGACGTTGCAACAAATAAAAAACTATGTTTTATAACATCACTTACAGCATTGGAAAATAAAAACTAACCGGATGTTGGTATATGAAAAGTTTGACTAGTTTCTTCAGCCACATTTTGATCTGTAAATTTAAAAGAATTTTTATAATAATCTTAAAATTAATCGCCATTCTAAACAAAATCTAATTCACAACCAAACAAAAGTTAAAGATAATTTTTAATTTCTTAGTGTGATTTATTTATTGCGGTTTTTTCCTGTTTATTGTACGACGTTTAAGCACCACCTTATTTCAGTCGGTTAACGCTTTCTAGCTTAACTTGAGAACCACAAAAAATCTTTTTGCTATTATGTTATTATGTACAGTACATACTAAATATAATATACAAAAATTTAATTACGTAAATTTTAATATTTTTGATATACCATGTTTCCTTGATTACCCTCTTAAAACACAAGTACTAATAATTTAAAAATTTTTTTGGTCAGTTTGTCAAAAAATAAAAAAAATTAATGTCATCGGATTCAAGAAATTAAAGCAACTATTACTAATGAAATATGCAAATTTTATAAACAGATTGGTGATGATGTAGAGGCAGTAAATTTGTTAAAAAATGTTTTTTCAACAGCTACAGATAAACATCATTGACCGTAATCAATCTTCAACAACATATGAAGATTCATTTCATGGTTCAAGCATAATTGTAATTCAACATCCCAGCGTAAAAACAACGGTTTCTTTATTAAAAATTCATACAAAGACTTTCATAATTGATTATTTTAACAAAATGTAAATATACAAGAGATTTAACTGTTATTTAGTGAAAAACTAGCAAGGAAAATTGTTATAAGTATATATGGATGCTGTTGTCTCACAACTCAATAATTGATTTATTTCTTGAATTATAAACACCAATCAAAATATTTAATATTTCTCAAAACCGCTAGTGCAACATCCATAGGCATCCACTTTTCTTTGTAGACTAATTTTCCGTGTTAACGAGTCTTAAAAGCAAACTTCATTCAATAACTAGCTTCATATTCGTTTTATCCTAATAAAATTTATAACAGTCATATCATCACTTTCATTTCTCAACATTTTAGAAGTTTGCAATAACGAAAACCTCAACATATCGTTATAAAATTTGTTTAAATATTTAGGACATAATGACAGCACAGTGTACCAAGATTTAAACGGAAAACAATATTGAAGGGTATAACTATTTCTCTCCCTTGACTCCAGAACAGACTTAAATCAGATGAAATTTATCAAAAAGAAAACAGTGCTGGGGTGTATTGCTGTGATCGATCGCTCGTTTATTCAATTGTTAAAATCGTTAAAATACGGGATAAAAATAATCGTCAATAATTAAGCATCTCTTGTCAGACAAATTACATTGAGTTCTCTAGCCCTGCAGTGAGTTTACAGCTATCAAAATCTTACTTCTGTCACCAGTGTGTAATCTCCTGAAGATCCCACTTCTAATACTAGTGTTGTAACCACCTCGACCTCGTAACTAACAAGCTGATTTCTGAACCACCAATTTCAATTAATGTAATATCAATAAAAACAAACAATTTCAACAATTGACTCCATAGTTAATAATTGTTAAAATAATAGTATCAAACTAGTTAAAATCTGGTAATATTTCTCATAGTACAATGGTACACCTTATACAGTTATGTACGATTATTACGTTATTACTGGCACTGTTCGACATTTGACAAAACGGTGTCAGTATCAAATGTCAAAACTCTTAATTTTGGAAAATGCGGCTAGAAGCTTTTAAATAATGTCACTTACGCATTGTTGTGAAGTGTGGACTATACCCCGTAATGTATCTTCACATAGTTCCGAGCATGTAATAAAGATTTTAACAAAGAGTAAATCAATTTAACAAAAGCCTTTTAAACAAAGCCTTTTTTGAAATAAATCGATTGACGATGATATAAAAGTTTAAACACATTGGCGCAAACTTTGAAAAGTATATTTGTTGCAAATACAGTTAAAGTAAACTGCATACTTTGATTGTATAGTAAAATTCTTCGAAATACAAAAGTCGATGGACAAAACCAAACACGGTCACTACTTGACAACTAGAAGATCAATATCGGAGGGGGTACAACATTACAAATCAGCCAAATGTCATCTATTGAGGGAGCTAAGCTTCAACCCATTAATATTACGCAATGACTTCGACGCTCTAAGTCAAAATGAAAAGTTAAAACTCATCTTAGCCAAAGTAACACATGATTGACTAAGATGGAAAGAATTAGCACAACAAGCTAAAATCAAGAACAATCCATCTTTTTTTACAGGACGTCCAGGTGATTTTCAAAAACAACAGTTATTTTTAAAGAAGGAAAGGCCAAAGCATGACTGTACTGTACAAATATAGATGTTTATATATATACATATATTATATATATATATACATATATTATATATATATATATATATATATATACATACACAAAAATACATACGCATTAGATTAAGACTGTCAGAAATGCAATTATTGATGAAAATCCCAGCATGTCCCGCGTTAGTTAACTTCCAATTTAACTTTTCGATTTTTCTAACGGTTGACCGTAAATCATTTTCAAGTTTCTTTAGTTTAAAACCAAAATTGGAAGTTAACTAACATGCTGTAATTTTCATATATATTTTTAATTTTAACCTTTTAATTTCGAATAATTGCCTACCTCACAACACTACCCTTTTGAAACGTAGTCATCTCATATATAAATTTTCTTGTCCTCTTGACGGCTGTGCGCGTCTTCAAACTTCCTAAATAGAGATGACTACTACAACACTATCGCGTAGATTCATTATGCGCAAAAGAGACGGTGCAATATCTTG
>NW_008704261.1:1772153-1818110 GCF_000326865.2 Helobdella robusta | reverse complement strand
ACCTCCAACAACGAATCACAACAATACTTCTAACTCGAAGAATGAACAACGATAACGTTAATCGGATCAACCAGCAATCTAACAATGATGATAATAACAATAATTATAATAACAACACATTCAACAATAATTCCATTCACAACAACAACGATAATAGTAATAAAAACTATAATAATAATAATAATGATAAAGATAATAATAATAAAAACAATTAATTTCGCGACTCATAATTAATTAATAGCTAATTAATAAATTTATAAATAATGCACTGACGATCTATCTACAATAATTTTTATTAAATGTTTGTTAATAAAAATAAAGATTCAATTTTAAACGGACTTATTGTCTTAGATAAAAATTTACCAAGACAAATTAAAAAATTTGAATACAAGTTACAAGTTGATAAACAGTGGAATTTACGGTGGAATTTATTACATATTGTCAAGAATTCGGTCTTCTACCAACATATATATACAATATTTATACATATACAAGTTCGCTTTCGAATAACCTGATTTATTAATCTAAGAAGAAAAATTAAAATCCAGGATCGATTACAAAGCCAATAATAATAAAATATAACCACGTGCTATTTGCATTTCTATATAAGTAATGAAAGTAATGAAACATAATTTACAAGCACAGAATAGAAATACATAAATAATTATATGAATTATAATTTCCATCTCTCTCCCTCAAGTCACTTTTTGAGGTACATAAAGCGACAATTTATTAATGTGAAAAAAATGATTTCTTCTTCTTCTACTTCCAAGATCGGCGGTGAAATCTTGCTAAGAATTTTAAACGGACCAACTCTTATTCTGTCCATTTTACTCCCATTCTGGATATAGACTTGATTGCCCACTTCAAATTCGTACTCTTGACGATTTTTGTCAACCCTTTTCTTGTTTATTTCAAAATTTTGCATAGAATTTCGACTGGCTTATATTCTATCTGCAGTTAAATCGCTTTTCGGTAAGTCATATACTCCATATGACTTTATGCTTTATGTCATACTCCATAGTTGACTATGCCGTATAATAAGTATTCCGGTTCAAATTTCGTGGAACTATGAATTGTCCGATTGTATTCTTTGACACATTCGTCTGCAATAACGGACCATGCCTGTTTTTCTCCACTGTTAAGTTTACATCTTATTCTGTTTACAAGTCTTTCATTTAGTCCATTTGATTGAGGGCAATCTACGCATTTAAAAACCACTTGATTATTTGTTTAGATACTGCTTTAGTTCTGTAGAATTAATTCCGGTGGTCGGCTAAAAGTATTTTAATATTATTTTTCTTAGCAATCGGGTCAATTAACTTTATGAAATCTGCTGCGCATTGGCTTTTTGTAGTGGAGATCCAAGCATATCTACTAAAATGATCTACCAAAATATGCATATATTTCTTTGGTGACATATTACCGGCAAATCCACCAACTGTGTCAATGAACATAATTTGGAATGGTTCTGTCGCGGGTCCTAATTTTGACATTAATCCGATGATTCTATTTCTTCTAGTTTTGTTTTCTAAGCATATAGTGCAACTTTTACAAAATTCTTCAATTAGTTGATCAAAGTTTTTGAAATAATAAAATGGTCTTATTTTCTCTTTCAATGTTCCAGCTCAGATATGTCCATAATATTCATGTACCTTTTTTATTATTCTTAAACCAAATTTATCAGAAACAAATATCCTTGATTTGTACTTCAATTTTTTGTAAATAAAACCAAGGCGTTTTTCAATCTTCTTGGCACTCTTTAATTCAGTCATGTTATCATTTTGATCCTGAAGAATTTTAGGTCTTTCAATTAAATTTACTACTTGGACTGCATCCTCATTTTCAAAATATTCCAATACTGGTGATCGAGAAAGTAAATCAGCCATTATATTTTCCTTTCCTTTCTTATAAATAATTTTAAAGTTGAATTAAGACAAATAGTGCACTAAATCGCCCAATATTTTATCTGTTCTACTTTTAGTTTTTAGATTCTCTAGAGGTTTGTGGTCACTACAAACAACAAATTCACGACCAATCAAATAATATTGCCAGCATTTTATTGCGTCTTTGATAGCTTTGCATTCAAGATGGATAATGTCCATTTTCTTTTCTTTTTTTAATAATTTTCTTGAGAAGTATGCGACAGGATGTAACATACCATCAGGATGTAACATACCATCAGGATGTAGTTATTTCAAAGTAGCTCCAATTCCTTTATAACTGGCATCAGTTTCAATATAAGTGTCTTTGGCTTTAAGGTAAATGGCTAAGATTGGCTGAGAACATAAATATTCTTATATCAAGTTGAAAGAATCTTCACAATCTTCACCAATGAAACTTAACATTTTTTTTCAAAAGCTTATGCAGTGGTTAAAATTTTTGAGCACTATTTTCGATGTATTTCGATGTTAATAGATCCTAACACACTTCTAACTCCTGTTTTATCTGTTGGTCTCTTAAGATTCTTGATGGCGATTAAATTTTCTTGCTACTTTATTTTCTTGAATAAAATGTCCAAGATATTTAATGGTTTTAGCAGCGAACTTACATTTTTCTAATTTTAATTTAAAACCTTCTTCTGTGATAATTTGTAGAATTTTTTCAATATGAATAATGTGTTCTTCCCAAGAGCGTGAAAATATAAATATGTCATCGATATAGTTAATGCAAAAATTGTCCAGATTATTTCTTTTTATGATATTGGATAGAATACGTTGAAAAATTGCTGGAGAATTTTTAAGACCAAAGGGTAAACCTTAAACATGAATTTTCCATACTTATATGAAGTTTTTTCTCTATCTTCCTTTTTTAATAATATACACCAAAATGCAGAATTTATATCAAGTACAGTGAAATATTTGCAATTTGATACTTTATCTATGACATCATTAGGGAATGGATAGCATTCATGAACTACTAATTTATTTAATCGTCTGAAATCAATGCAAAGTCTTGTCCGACGACCATCATCTTTTTTAAAGCAAGAGTTACAGGCGAGGAATCCGATTCTTCAATTAAATCAGCTTCTAATAACTTCTTGACTTGGGTCTTGATTTCCTCTTCATCAAACTAAGGAACATTTATATGGTCTTGCTGTTAAATATTCATCTCAGGTTAATTTTATTTCAGCTTCTTTAGACTTCACTTTTCCTACATCATATTTATCTTTTTCAAACATATGTTTGTACTTGTTTATTAAATTTAAAATATCTTTTCTCCTATTTTCATCTTCAATGTGGTCTAAATTTTCACAAATTGTATTATCCATATTTTCGCTAAAATTGACTTCTGAAATTTTAATTAAATTATTTTTTTCTGCCTTTTGTAGATTAAATTGGTTGTCAGTCAGTTCATCTGATTTAACCATGTTGTGATTGTTATTCATCTTATCTCTTTCTTCTATTTTGATGATCTTGCTTTTATTAATTCTTTGTAGAATGTTAAAATTTTCATCTTGAATTAGTTTGAACTTTTTTATTGCATCTAGACCCATAGGACAATAATAGGTCATAGGAAAAATTGATATTTTTGACTACGTATGTTTAAATTATCCGTTAAATTACCAACCTTAACAACTATATTTGCCCGGGCCGAACTAAAATTGAACCCACTGATGGTTTTGAAAATACTTCTATTATTCATTAAGCCTAGTTTTAAAATATCTATGATTTTCCTATTTATTAGAGTTATATTTGATCCACTATCATAAACCGCTTTAACTTTTAATTTATGATCGATTATTAAGTTTACTCTTATCAGTGCATTCAATTTTCCCGGGCTTTCTAGTTTAAAGATTTCTTGTCAATTTCAATTTTCATCATATGTGCTTCGTCATCTGTTTGGTAGTTAGTATCATGAATATTAATTTCGCTTTTTGATGAGTAAAGAGTCTTATTTCTACATTCATTTGTTGGATGATATCGATTTTTCCAGCCCAATTCTTCACACATAAAACATGGTTTATTTGCTGTGGTATTAATATTCTTCTCTGACCTGATAAAATTTGGTCTAACAAAATTTTCTTTATTTAGAGTGTTATTTTCATATCTTTGATTTTGTTTATTTAGAGTATCATTTGTCTTTGCTTTTACTTTGTATTTTGGTACCAAAATTTCTTTGTCTACATTTTCATATTTCTGTTTGTGTTGATAAAGTTGCTTTTTCTTGACATCCGTATTGTATGGTATTTCATTACTTAAAAATTTATTGTCATATTTCGGCTTGATGTTAGAAACGCATTCATCAATTTTTGTTAGTCCTTTGAACAGTTTCTCAATGGTCGTTATTTCTTCTCTATCAAGCTGGTTTTGTATTTCTACAGGAAGGCCCATAACGATCATGTTTATTCTCGACATTTCAATTTCAATTTCTAAACATAGGTTTTCCTTCGCTAAGGCGTAGTCTATTAAAGAACCACCTAAATATTTGTAATTATATGCGGTTCTTATTTTTTTCCAACCTCTATCTGCAAAAATGGTCAGAAAGGACTTTCTCCATCCTAACCAATTAGTTAAGCCAATCTTTTTTAAATTTGATTCGTACCAATCTTTCGGTGACCAAGATAAAAAGAAGCGTAATGCTTCTATGACATTAGTAGGATTTAGAATTTTATGCCTTCTACATTCATTTTCAAATTTCTCTATCCATTCAGAAGGGTTTTGCTTTTTGTTGAATTTTTCCAGAATAAATTTTTTTTCAACGTCTTGCAGCTTAAAGTTATCATTCAGACTTAGCTTAGCTTCTAATTCCTTAATTCGTTCATTTAAAAAATTGTCATCTGATTCATGTTTATCAATAATTTTTTCTTCTAACATATTATCTAAAAAACATAGATTTTCGTCTTCGTCGTAATATTCTTTTCTCAATTCTTCATTGAGTTTGATGCAAATTGTGCGATAATCGTTGATAGGTTTGATAGAATTAATTATATTGATTATTGCTCGCTTCGTAGATAGAGCTTCGTGCAAACTTAAATCATTCTTCTCTTCAGGTAGGACATACCATGTTTCTTTATTTTCCGATATGCCCGCTAATTTAAAGTCGTCATTATTTCTTTTAATAATATGAAAATACAACTTACTTGTTTTTGAAGCCATCTTCTTTTTGTAATTTAATTTATAAGTTGGCTTTCGAATAACCTGATTTATTAATCTAAGTAGAAAAATTAAATTCCAGGATCGTTTACAAAGCTAACAATACCAAAGTAATGAAACATAATTTACAAACACAGAATAGAAATACATAGATAATTATATGAAATATAATTTACATATATATAATATATGTATATGCTTTATGTTATATATATATATATATATATATTATATATATATATATATATTTATATATATATATATAATAGAAATATGGCCTATACGCTTCATCATGAACACAAACGACTTTTATATTAATTTTGATAAATTGGATAATAATTATAGAATTATTGTTAGAAATATTGAAAAGATCAATCGTAAACTTTCAAAACTAAAAATTCGGTCGATTTTATCAAACATTTTTTATTATTTTTATTTATATATATTTATATATATTATTTATATATTTATGTATCACTAAAAATTCTGATTGTATCAAATATTATTTATATATATATATATTACAATTATTTATATTTTTTTATATTTTTTAATATTTCAATAATATTTTTTTTAATATTTTCGACATTGTTCAACTTGTAGCTGAGTTTATTGTTTATTAACTAGAAGTGATCTTTATAAATAATTGTATTTATGATATTCTAAACTCAATATATATTAATATATATATATAACAATATACAAGTTGCAAGTACTGCTGTATATATATACCGAACTTTACACCATTGATTCACCAGTAAAACAACAATCAATATCAGTGTCATAAGCGACAGTGTCAAAAGTTACATTAATTCTAACAACGGCTACTGCGTTTATACTATTCAATTGTCAGTATCATCAACTGGCTAATATACTGTGAAACCTGCAGTTTAGGGATCGATGTAAGAAAATTAACAATATTGTTGCTTATTCGACGCTGATGTTCATGATTGCAATTTACATCAAGCAAGCACTTTATAAAATACTGTGAAACCTGCAGTTTAAAGATTGATGAAAGAATATTAACAATATTGTTGCTTATTTGACAGAAATAAACTTTGGTCTTGGCAGGCAGGCCGGCAGCTAAAAAGCTTTATCAGTCAAGATTGGAGGAACAAGTTCGACGTTGATGTTCATGATTGCAATATACATCAAACAAGCACTACATAAAATGCTGCGTAATGATTTGACTATAATTTAGGTTGGTCACAAAACCAAACAACAACAACTTAAAATTATTTTCGTTTGATACAACTTTGTACTAAGCTAATTATTAAAATGTTAAAAAGCTTTGTTTTACCAAAAGCGATTTCGGTAGCATTTTAAACATATACTAAAAATATATTACCCATCTTAATCAAAAAAACCTTTTTACAGAATTAAACCCGGGTTTGGCGAAAATTGATTTTATTCTACCTGATTTTATAAAAATTTGTACAAACAATTCAAAATTAATAAAAAATATCAGTCAAACTAACCACAAAAATTTACGTTGGCAATTAAGAGACTGTTATCACTGCAACTTCGAATCAAATTCTGATCTTTTACTGCTGATTCTAGTTATGTATGTATGTATAGTTGATATATGATTTAAAAAAAAAATGGAATTGACCATTTCAAAATATAAGCAGTTTGGCACTAAAAGAAACGAATATTTAAACAGTTTTACTCTAATCTATTTAATAGCTTTTTTGAAAAACCACAAGTTAAAAATAATATTACCTAAAAAAATGTTTTAATTCTGGAAACATTAATTTACATAAATATTACATAAATTTAAATAAAGTTCAGAATCATACAATATAAATCTATTAATAGCGTACAGACAGCTACTATAATGTGGGTCCCCAGTCACATTGGAATTAAAGGAAACGAAGAGGTAGATCAGATTACAACTTTAGAATACAAAAATGCTAAGTTGTATAACTTTTAAAATAACTTTTGATGGATTAATGAAGGGAAGAGCCGAAGAAAAGTCAAATATAAAAACCAAGATGTCAGTCTATTAGAATACAACACCTATACAAACTTTTTTAATCTTTGTTTTGCAGTTTAACGGCGTTTTAACGGATCTTTACGCCCTGGGGTCATCACAGTACTGGTTTTGTGACTATATGTATTTGGCGCTTCTCAACTCTTTAAATCTTGTTTAACATATCGATCTCCTTCAGAAACGAGATCAAAACTTCCAGATTCCTACTTTGGAACATCGACTCCACAAATAATGGCACTCCATGTTTATTTCTAATCTCAACGTATCTTTTGCACTCTATTAGTATTGAAGAGTGGATTGATTTCACAAAAAGGAGGGTTTGTTTTTTGAGGATCCATGGTTGACTGCTGAATGGCCTATTTTTAATCTATTGATTTTTGTTTGCATATGGCGATTTAAATGTATTTTTAATTGTTCTGTTATTTACTGTCGGTGTACTCAACTTTAAAAAATTTGAGATTATGTTCAACCCTTGTTGCCATTTTCGTTAATAATGTTATTTATTAAATGCTTCAAATCAGTGGCTGGAATTGGAAGACATGAAATCGGAATTGAATGAACTTGTAACGCTATCTGATCTACCTCTTCGTTTCACACACTTTAATTCCAATGTGACTGGGGACCCACATTATAATCAATTTATTGTTATTGTTCAAGATGTTATGGATATGGTTTTGCATTTGTATTATTAATTGATACTGAAGTTTGTATTGACTTAGAACAGAAAGAAAAGACAAGGAATCCGAGAATATTATGAACTCTCTTTCAGTCGATTGCGTGATAAATTTTAACGCCATATCTATGGCAAATATCTTTGCAGTGTATATTGAAGCAGAATCTAGAAGGTATGTCATTGATGTATAAATGTTTTTGGTCGGCTCCCAAAGTGGAATAAGATAGAACTTTAATTAAATTAAGTGCCCTGAAGCATTTTCTTTTTATTCCTAGATGTTTGTACTTCCGTGAAAATTCCATAATATTATCTTGAAAACTTAATTTAGGGATAATCTTTTTTGTTTTTCTTGAGAATAGCATGGCCCTAGATTTTGATTTTGAGAATTTTATTCCATTTTCCAAGCCCCAATGTTCAATGGATTTTATAGGTTTGTTTATTTCATCTTGCATTTTGTTAAGGTTTTTGTTTTTGAAAATGATTGTGAGACAAACTATTGCATTTTTAGGAAATAATTTAAGAATATTAACTAAGTTTAGACAAAGAATATTATCTAAGTTTATACCTCTGCCTTGAGGTATGTCTAGTTCCGGGTACATCGTTTCTGAAAGGACATTATTAATCTTTACTTTAAATGACCTGTTTGAAAAAAAAAACTTAGGATGAATTTGGGCAAGCGTCCTTTTAATTCAATTTCGTGCAATATTTTACAGACGCCATATTTCCATGCTGTGTCAAATGCTTTCTCGATGTCCAAAAACAATGTAATCACTTGTTCACTTTGAATTAATGATTTTCTTATATAAGTTTCTAAAGTAACTAAATTATCTGATGTGGATCCCTAGATGCCACCAGTAAAAATTTGATAATATTCCATTTGCTTTAAGATACCAGTTCAATCTATTATTTACTATTTTCTCCATGATCTTGCAGGTACAGCAGGTCAAAGAGATTGGTCTGTAATTTTCTGGATTGTTCTTGTTTTTTTTGAGGCTTATTAATAGGTATGATTATTGCTTGCAACCATCAATTTGTAACTTTTGTGTTGAACCACATATAATTATAGATTTTTAAAAGCACATATTTTGGGAGAGATTTTTCAGCATTTTGTAAGTGATATGATCAGGTCCAGAAGCTGACTCTTTACTGTCATTAATTTCAAATAGAATTTCTCGCATGGTGATAGCGTTAACCTTGTGTTATGTTAACCTTGTTCTTTTGAGTTGAAATCTAATATATTTTTTTCTTCTCTGGTTTTAATGATTGCAAAGGTCATATTTTGGATTTTTGAGTTTTGGTAGAAGTTGTTTGCTAATATATTTGAAATCTACTCATCAGAACTGTATAATTTGCTATTTAAAATTATTTGGCTGATTTTATTATCATTATTTTTATTTTTCATTTTCTTGATCATTTCCCAGACTTTATTAATTCATCTATTAAGATAATTGATGAAAAAATCCCACAGAGCCTCTTTTCTTCTTTTACGGTTTTGCGAGCTTCAGCTTTTAATTTTTTATAATTGATGAAGTTTTTAAATATTTTGAATGCGTTTTACTTTGCATCTCTGCATTTATCATTAAGACAAAGATTTATTATCTTGGACTTTTTTTTTGTATAACCGGGGTTGTTTGTTTTATTATTGTTGTTATGGTGGCTATCCATCTGTCCATTGAGTAGTCATCTATTCTCAAATTCTTTTCCTGTCTTTTCTGTCATATTTTTTAATTTAAGCCAATCAGTTTTATTATAATTTAA
Organism: Helobdella robusta; assembly: GCF_000326865.2. Lineage (NCBI taxonomy): Eukaryota > Metazoa > Annelida > Clitellata > Rhynchobdellida > Glossiphoniidae > Helobdella > Helobdella robusta. The sequence continues at coordinate 1,808,590 of NW_008704261.1, read as the reverse complement.
TCTTTCTCTTTGTTTGTTGAAGATTTATTTTTAATTGTTAGTATTATTGGGAAATGATCACTGCCATGAAGATCTTCTTCAGCATCCCATTCAATATTCTCAAAGAGGGTACTACTCCATAGTAGACAAGGCGAGGTCAATTATAGAAGATGAGTTTGTGTGTTCTTGAAAAAATGTTATTTTGGTTGGTTTGAAATCATTTTCAACTATACTTTTTTCCAATTTAACTATAATCTGAATGAACGAGAAATACAAAAGCTAAAAGTTTGATTTATATGGAATTGGTCTCAAATTCGTTTTCTTTTAATAACGTTAAGTTATAAACATAAATTTAGTATTTTTCTCCATTTATTTTATATTCTGACAAAAAAATTAAATTTTTAAATGTTGAAAAACAATCTATGAGGATGTCTATCATATCATGTAAAAATGTAATAGAAAGACCAACATTCTTTGATTTATCAATCTTTACCAACTTTAAAAACCACATTAATTTTGGAATTCTATTTTAAGAATTTTTTTTGTGTTCTCAATTTCTAGCATAACTTGGTTTGTAGTTAACCAATAAATCTTATTCAACCACTTGACTTTTCAATCATAGTTAATTCCATTCAATACCTTTTTTATTCCTTCAAAATAATAACAAGATGTTTCGGAATAGTCCTGTACAGTCTTTAAAAAAAATCGAAATCTCTTTTCTCTTTTCCAGTTAACAACAAACACAAAAGTGCTTGACTGACGATGATTTTATGAATGTTTTATCTGATAATGAAAACTTAATTTTAGCCAGTTGTTTGGAATTTGAAGAACAAATATATCAATTCCATTATTAAAGTTCTTTTGTTTATTTAACTGATAGATTAATTATTTTCATGACGAAAGAAGTAAGGTGCCCAAGATTTTAAAAGATTCGAAAAAATAATAGAAACTTGGCTTTATAGCAACTGGCATCTTTGCCAAAAAATACTTTGTTATTAAATCTATGAAATAAAAACAACAACATGGTGCTAATTCGAATTTAAATTCGTCTCTATGCTCTTGAAAAAAGTTATAAAATGTCATTATTTGACAAAAAATTTGAAGACTACGTTAAACATGAAGTTGGAATGGAGTCATCAGAGCTCATTTCTCCATTGCAGATTTTAAATTCGTCACCATACTCTTGAAAAAAGTAATAAAATGTCATTATTTGACAAAAAATTTACATAGATTTGAAAACTTAGTTAAACATGAAGTTGGATTGAGTCATCATTCTCCATTGCAGTAGATAAATGCTATTAAAACCAACATCCTCAGTAAATTCTTCCTATTTATTTTCAATATTTTCTAATCTTATAACTTCTTTAACAATAAATTTATTAAGCATTAAGTTGATATTTTCTAATCTTATAATTTCTTTAACAAAAGAGCTGACTTAATAAACTTGCTTATTAAACATTACGTGTTCAAGAACAGAATTTGAGATGACGGTAGGATATGTTTTGATTGTCATTATTTGACAAAAAATTTGAAATACATTTACATAGATTTGAAAACTCCGTTAAGCATGATGTTTAACCAGTTTATTTCTCCATTTCAGAAGTAGATAAAAGCTATTAGAACCAACATCATCAGTAAATTCTTCCAGTTTATTTTCAATATTTTTCAATCTTATAACTTCTTTAACAAAATTTATTAGGCATTACGTTAATATTTTCTAATCTTAAAATTTCTTTAACAAAAGAGCTAAATTATTAAACATTACGTGTTCAAGAACAAAAGTTGAGATGACGGTAGGTTATGTTTTGATTACGTTTAAACACTTTTGGTTATGAGAGTCCAACAAATCCTGAAAAAACACACCACTATCTTTCAACGATTTTGCTGTTCTTCAGTAGTTATAATTGAGTTTCAATTGTTGGTTTGGTGTATTTTTTCACTCAATGAAAAGAATACAACTGTTAAATTTGTTTCCATGATGAGTTTAAAGCATTCGTTTAGATTGAAAAAAAAACGTTCTAACAAAAACTAACTTAACTCACTATGATCGGCTGATGGAACCAGTGGCAATGATTTTGACATCGATAAATCGTTTTTGTTGATTGGTTTACCAAAATTTAAACCATGATTTTTTGCAGTTGATTCTTTGCAAAAATGCTGGGGTGAAAGGTCACCGCTAAATGATCTCAGACGTGTCATAGGATTTAAAGACTGACAATAAGTATCCAACTTTTTCATTATTGAAACTGTTAAGGAATGAAAAAAAAAAACTGAGGTAGTTAATTGTAACATAGAATATACCTCTTTCGTTACCATTTTCTTTTGATTGTTCTTCATTCTTTAAACCTGGAAATTTTTTTTTATAAAACTATGACCTTGACACACATTTTGAAACTGTATTATAATTCTTAACACAATTACTTAAAAACATCAAAACCCACTAACCCCCCTTAATCTTTTTAGTTTTTTGTTCGCTCATTTTATCGAGTGGTAAATCGTTAAAATCAAGATTATACACATGCTTGCTTAACACACGAGTCAACATATCCATAGCTTTCTGAAGTAATGAAATCATAAAATAAGCTTTATGCCAATTTAAAAACCAGGATTATCATTCAACATTAGATGCCAAAAAATAATTTTCTTAGTGTACGTTCAATAAACTAACTTAGCAAGCCTATATTGCGACAATTATGAACAATTTCCTTGAATTCTCTATTTTTAGTTGCGGTCAAGTTTGCATGTTTTTTATTTGCTCTGATGTTTAAAATTTAGTGCTGCCATAATATTTTAATTTTACTACGCAACCAGCACGAAAAACCTCATACTTTATATATGATTAATTGATAGATTGATTGATAAAATATTCACAAATTGGAATGAACATCTAAATGATACCAATTTTTTAATCCGCTTCAAATCTACACTCGTCGGTAATCAGCTTGAAGACTCGTATAACAAAATAACCAAATCAACAATTTTACAACTTATACGAGGGCTTTTTTTTAATTTTTTTTTCAGTAATTAAAAAAAAAAACTCTAAATTGTTTTAACTTTTACGGTTTATTAAATGACGTATGTAACGTAAAGCTAACGGTAAATTTTACGGATAACGTTAAATTTGACAAAAGAAAATCAATGCTTACCTCTATAGATACAAATAAAAAGTTTAGAAATCACGCATTGATTTGGTCATCTTAAAAAGAGAGCAATAGGAACCGGTCCATTGAAACCAATAACATAATATATTATAAAAACTTTATGTCTAATAATGAAAAAATAATAAGAAATATAGTCATGAAGAACGTCAAAACTACCAATTGGAATAACGAATTACAACAATAGAACTTTGTTAATAAAAATATCTGTAATAAGAAACAAGTCAATAAGGTAAAGTAATCGAAATATTCCTTTAATTCCGAAAATATCGGATACAAAACTACGAAAATTAATTAACAAAGAAGTGCCATAAAAATCATTTAATCGACAATCTCGGAACAACAATTATTAGAGATAGTCAACAATAACACAAAGATACTGTATCACAAAATGAATACATTTTAACTTAAAGTTGCAGAAGCACTCTACATAAACCAAGAGAACCATGTAATAAATATACAATGCAATAACTATCGGCAAAGAAACTACAAATAAAAAAAACAATGGATCAACACAAAGTGCCAATAAAGAGATTAATTAATTAGACAATAAAGTAGGAACGCAGTCAATTTTGAAACCAATAAAGTTGGGACACACAGATATAAGTATATATAAAACACTTAACAACCAATAGCCGATAAAACACTATTTGAAAATGGTAAAGGATTACCGAAAAAAAGCTTTTTTTGTATGATAAAAATGAATAAAAAGTATTAAAAACTTTGTTTTCTCAACAGATACTCAACAATAACACAAAAGTACTGTATCGCAATAGAAAAATTTTTCAACTTGAAATTGAAGAAGCACTTTATATAAACCAAGAAAACTCTGTAATAAATATACAACAGAACGCAATAACTTTACTAAAGAAAAAGAAACTATAAAACTAAAATTACTAAAACTAAAAAAAAACAATCAGCGCAAGATAACGATGATATAAATACAAAAAAAAATATTGAAAAATTGAACCAGAAACTGATCAAAGCTGAAAATGATGATATATATATATATACTATGCAAAGTGAATTATATATATATAATTATTAATTAATATATAATTAACTAATTTATTGGATTAGGAACGCCCATATAAAATTTTATATATATATATATATATATATATATATATATATATTATCGATTCTGGTTCTGCAGTTGTTTTTCATCACAAAAGATGACGTTCTTTGGTTGAAGTAGTATATTCGTAGTAGGGATGCACCGAAGTTCGGCCAACACCGAAGTTCAGCCAACACACAGTCCCTGTATCTCTCCCAAACATCTCCATCCTTACCACTCTCCCAATTTTCAGCCACCTTCACTTCAAATGCCTTCCTCACCTCTGCATCCTGCAACTTCCATGTATTTCTCTTTGCTGTCACATCCATCACAACTATACTATGCTGCAGCATACCAGGTATCGCCATCACATTCTTCACATACTTCCTATGTTTGGCCCTTACCAATATATAGTCTATCATCGACCTATGCTCCCCTGACCTATATGTAATCAATCGCGCTGGTTCCCTTGTAAACCAGGTATTCCCCACCACCATGCTATGTACATCCGCCAACTCCAACACTCTACGCCCTTCCTCATTCCGTATAACATATCCCCATCCCCCATGTACACCTTCATATCCGTCTGCATCCGCCCCAACATGACCATTCAAATCACCCAACAACACCACAAACTCATCCAACCCCGCTTGCCCAATCTCGTCAGAAACATCATCATAAAACCTATCCTTTTCCTCTTCCTTCCTACTTTGTTGCGGAGCATATCCTGATATCCTCACTATTACTTTTCCAAACACCATCACCACTACAATTACACCATTGCTTCTCCGCCTCACTTCCAACACCTTCACCATTTCTTCTCTTACCATCACACCAACTCCTCCCGTACCATCATCCCCCTTCCACCACAACTTATATCTTCCACCTTTAGCCCCCACAAACCTTGTACCTTCACCCTTCCATCTGATCTCCTGTATTGCAGCCACGTCAACAATTCTCCTCCACCACTTCCAAACTTCTTCCTGTCAACGTGCCTACATTCCAAGTACCAAACCTCCAACTCCTACAAGGAGTCCTTCCATCTACAGTGCCTTGCACCGCCACACTATAGAGTGGGGTGCCAGTAGCCAGACCATCCACAGGGCCTTGCACCACAACCCCATGGACTGGGTCTCCGGAGATTCTTCGCACCCTTTTCTGCCGGATACTGAGGGCCATTGTTATTTCCGTCATCATAAGTATTATTTTTATTTCATATTTCATTATTACTTTATTAATAATAATTAATTTACACATATTAATTATTATTTGTATATACATTAATTTTTAATAATAATTAATGTATAATATATATATATATATATATATAAACGTAAAATAATTACCCAAAAATATTTTCTACAAAAAATTAATGTATTCAAGTGCAAAAATATTTCAACTACAAAATTTGAAACCGTAAAAATTTATTTTGAGTTAGTATTTGATTTTGGTCCTGGGCATGACAATAAATAGCATCCCCGTTGCCTTGCGTGCTTTTGAACAAAAGGCTAGGCCAACCGCTTATAACTGGTGGTTGTCGTCAGGATGTCATCACAAAGAAAAACAACGGCTCCTAGTCCCCAGCAGGCCTTAAGTGGTCAAGGGGTGCCAAGAATCTTTGGGAAGTATGCAATAGTGGAGGGATGTTGCAGAAAAATTCAGAATGGCCCATCTATGGTACATAGACTTGGAACGCTCAATGTTGGATCACTGACTGGAATCGCAGAAATGCTCGAGAGTAGAAGAATTGACATCTGCTGCCTTCAGGAGATCCGATGGAAATCGAATGGTGTTTGTCATGTCAACTCAGACAAAGAAAAATATAAACTATTCTGGAATGGTCAAAAGACGGCAAAAATGGTGTTGGAAATTTTGTCAGAGAAGTACTGGATATTAAAAGGATTAATTCACGTCTCATGTGGATCAAGCTTCGCCTATAAAAGCAAACAATGATTATTTTTTCTGCATACGCACCACAGACAGGCGAATCAGAAGAGATGAAAGATGACTTCTGGGGTGCGTTCTCTGACACCATCTCAACAATACCAAAATCTGAAACAATCCTGATAGGAGGCGATCTCAATGGCCACGTTGGAGAGAAAACAGATAGTTTTGACAACGTACATGGCGGTTTTGGCTATGGAAAACGGAATGAAGATGGCAACCGCATCCTTGAGTTTGCTGAAATTCACGGGTTTTGTTTACTGAACACATATTTTAGAAAGAGGTTGGAACATCTCATAACATACAAAAGTGGACGCAAATTGATTTCTTCGCTGTCAAGCAACAACACTGAAGGCTATTCAAAAATGTCAAAGTTCTGCCCGGCGAATTATCTGTCGCCCAACATAGACTCCTTGTGGCAGACCTGGTTGTCGAACTGTCGAAACATAAGTCTAAACAAATGCCTCGGAGAATCAAAATGTAGAAGCTGAAAAGCAATATTCGTCGAGAAAAATTTCAACAGATAGTCGCAACACAGTTAGACCACCAATCGCAAGCCAGTACAGATTGGAGTACATAAAAAACCGTTTTGATAAACGCTGCAACTACAGTTTGTGGGAAAACTGATACAAAACGTCAGCATAAACGGGACACTTCGTGGTGAAATGACACTGCAAAAAAGTAATGGCAAAAAGACATGAAAGCTCTAGATTTAAATGAAATGGATACGACTGATCGTCTAACTTGGCGCAAAAAGTTGATGGCAAATCGGGGGACCGGGTTTCTGGACGCAAAATGAAGATTGATTGATTGATATATGTGTAAAGATATGACAAAATGGTATCTTAGCAATAACCTTGAGCAGGACTGCTGATTTTGTTAATAATAAAGTTGTAGCCATAGAAATCCTGTTTACTAGCGCGAGAAAGAAAGGCAAAAAAGGTTAGAGACCAGAATTAAAACTTGGAAATTGAGAATACCAGAAACCATGAGAGTATATTAAAATATGGTTCCAACATACTTTGACTTCGTTTTAAAAATACTAAAAACTCACTATTTTCGTGAAATAACAATTTACACTTTTTTAGAGTTAAAGTTCAATGGTGAATACTCATTTAACTAATTTGGCGCAAAATGTTGATGGCAAAGAAAACAACGTCCTACCTCTAGAAACTGTTGATGTTAAACAAAGATTGATTAATAGTATTTGATTTTAAAACATTAAACAGTCGTTAGATCCTATTCTACTCACTTTTTCATACGCCGTTCAAGGATTCCCAGAACAAATTATTACAATATATAACAAATTTGCTGCATCAACGTTGCTCTTGCTTTTAATGACACGGTTATTCAATTTTTTAAAGTTTCGGTTTTAAATGAATAATTTTTTTTACAATAAACTAAATTTAATTCTTTTACATTTACAGTGATCAAAAAACACATGTCATGATAATTGACCTTGTAAATGGACTATGCCGAACTTTGATTTTTGGCCAAATATTTCGTTGCATTTTTAATTTATAGCTTTGAACATAAACCATAAAGCTTACCATCCATTCTTTTATCAATTCCAAGCAGTGGGTTAGTGAAGACAACACATCAATTAATGACTGCCACAAACTTGAGCTAATATTTTTGTTCAAATTTGCTTTAATCCAAGTCACTATTAAGGTCTTTCGAAAAACATTTTAAAATTAATACAGCGGCAACAACAATTATAACAACACCAATAATAGCAAGACTAAAATAATTATATGTTCAAACGATAGATTAATTTCATTATTTACAATCTACAAGGAATAATTAGATTGAATTGAACACCTTAAACAATGGTTCCGAAAGCCGACTGGCTAATGTGTTTGCTTGGCAGTCCTGAGACATAACAACTTTGGTTATTTTCAACAAAACCATTAACAATTGTTCCCTAAACAAAACGAATCGATAAATAAAATTATAAACGACAAAAAATTATTTTGTTAAAAGCTAGATTAAAGTTATATGAAATGAATTACCATGTAGTTTTATCCATATGCAAATTCATTACGGAATATCTGTAGAGATTCAAAACTCTTTTACACATGTCCACCTACATAGTTGTCAAATAGCTCAGCATATTAATTTTATAAGCAATTAGAAAATTAAAAAAGAAGCAATTATGAGATAAATGACTTGAACTTACTTGACTATCCAATTGTCTGATAACTTCGTTACTATCGACTACTGGTGATGGAGAAAAACTCACCATAAAAACGTTAGAAGAAATGTTAAAAAAAAACCGGAGAGAATTTTGTAGGCCAACTTTAACATCATCTGGTGGGACAGTTACATCTGGTGTCGTAGTTGAAGCGAACAATTTGTTATGAATACCTCCAGTCAACAGATCAATCTAAATTAGCAATCAATAAAAGAGATTCACCTAAACACAATATTATTTAGTTTAGTTATATCAGTTACATTAGTGTTTATTTGAAAACTTTGAAACGTAACAGACTTTGATAACAGAATTAAACAATTCAAAAGAACACAAATATAATGGCAAAAGAACTAAAATTCCAGAAAAAGTGTCGACCTTGGATAGATATAAAAATCAGTTAACAGACGATAGTAATTGTATAAATTGTTGTTTTGGGTTATTTAAATATTTTTAAACAAATAAAATTCGGTAGACAAACATGAAAGCAACATAAAAAATTATTAACTAAATAAGTGAAAAATAACTAACAGAATTTGTAAGGGTTGTAGATTCTTGAAAAATAGCCGGAATATTTGATTGGTTGGCAATGACTTGATACCAATTCTTGAACACTGTTTGGAAAACCAAAATTTATTTATAAAAAATAGTAATGTAAAAAAATCGCAATCCAAATACATCTTCGTTGCAATAAACTAACATTAATTTTATTTTTTTTTAGTAAAAAAAATAATAAAAAAAACTCGATAATAAATACAAAATCCCATTACTTTACAATTAATTAATTATCAAAGATCATAAATAAATAAATAAAAAATTAAATGAAAACAATAAATGAAAATATATAAATAAACAAGTAAATAAATAATTAATTAAAAATTTTCTTTGAATAACAATGCAAGTTAATACGCGAGAAATCTTTGTATCAACACAAATTACATGTGATGAAGGATTTTTTTGTATTCGAAACAATCATAGCATCATAGGCTCAGAAATTTTAATCATTACATCATCTTGCTACACAATACACATTATATAAAACATTATACTTTTCTAAAATATTCATGTATGAAGACAATTAACTAAATAGTTTACCATTGATTACACGTCTTGTAGCATTGTAACTTTCATGGTGGTACTGAAGGAATGCCTATATAAATATGTTGAAAACATTAAAGTTTAAAAAGGTTAAAAATGCTTGAAACATCAAACTGACTTGTTTGAATACTTCGTGAACAATGTTGACATTTTCTCTGGTTGCATACAATACTAACCTAACCATTTCAGCAAGCCAACTACCGGAGACAAAAATACCTTTAACATCACCATTGCCTTCCAGACTCTCCCCATTATTCTCCCCATTTTTGTCTATACCTACTAGTGAACTATTTGCTGACAAAGTGCTTGTGTTGCTACTTGGAAATAAGTTTATTTCATTGTCGTTATTATTGTTTACACTATGCGGTTGTGATTTATGATTTTGAATAAAAGAAGAGCTAGAATAAGATTGATAATCTTTTATTTGTTGACGGTTGAATTCTACCGGCAGAAGTGTTTCCATTTTTCCGACAGATGAACTACTAGATGCTGACAACAATGCAGCTTTAATTCTTTAAATAATTCAATATTTTCTGTTATTAATGTTATAATTTATTATTATAGCCTTTACTGACCATTATATTTATTTTAAAAATTTGCATCATTCACATGAAAATAGCATAACTTAACCTACCTAAAAGTATAAACTTCAAAACTTAAAAGCTTAGCTAAATATAGCTTTTGATAGAAAAGACTCGAGATGTATGGGTGTAAATACTTGCACCCAAACAGCCTAGCAGCCAATTTTGTCAAAAACTTATATTGGAATATTGATAACAACATCAGTAAAATATAAACGTAAGTTTCTATCGTTTCTCAAATGAAGTGCAATCTGATGAAAACAAATTTGCAAAACTAATCTTTGTCTCAAGCTTAACACCCAATACAAGCAGACAACAGCGCTTTTTAAAATTTTTTATTGGCTATACAAACGCGTTTTGTTTACAACCGTCAAAATTTTATATTACAGTTTATCTTCTTTCTTATTTCATATTTCGAACACAACAAAATTTTTCGCACTTTCTCCACTTATTTTCAAGCTGCTGTTTTTAACATGCAGTTTCACAGATCGCAAACGACTTTCCATGGAATTAAAATATTAATTCTGTATCGGAGTTTCAGTAACAACTAAAAACTTTAGCATCTGTCACCTAATCAATTGCAATATATATTCTATATATTATTACTGTCGTTAAATTATGATATTATTATACGGGCAGACATTAAAATGTGCATGTACTTAGATGATAGATGTGATAGATAACACTGAGCAACAAAAAAAATTTTTGAGGAAATTTCCTAATTTTTTACAACTGATTTATGATAATTTGGCACCGCTGAGTCCGAAAATGACATCCGTTTCTCTAGGTCAGGTCCAGTTTTTCTGCTAAGTTAAATGTTTATTTTGTTTTATTTGTGAATAAATCAGTAAAATTTTTGTGCCATAATCGGTTTATTTCTATGACCATTTCTCATTCGGAATTGGTTTCAAAGAGAAAAAAGCGTTCTGAAACACAGTACCTTAAGTAAGGGTCATTAATGTTCGTCATTGTTAAGAATTTAGGGCTGGAACTTCCGTTTATTGGATACCCTGGAATGCTCAGCATCAGGGATGTCTCTCTTTAGAGTCCAGCAGTAATCAGCCATCATGACGGCATTCCAACGTCCCTGATACCTGGTCTCCATCTCCTTCATCTCCTGGTGGAATCTCTCTCCCTGCTCGTCGCTCATTGATCCAAGATTCTCAGGAAAACGATCCATATGTGAAAATAGATAATGCAGTTTGATGCTCATGTTGCATCCGAGTTTTTTGAAAGCAGTCACCATATTGTTGACAAGTTCAGCATAGTTTCTGGCCTTGTTGTTGCCAAGGAAGTTTTTCAAACGAGAACAAAAGCATTCCATGCTTCCTGTTCCACTTTGTTCATTGACTTTTCAAACTCTGGATCTCTGATGAGCCGACGGATTTGAGGACCGTCAAAGATACAAGCTTTTAACTTCACTATGGTTACTCCCGAAAATATCTGGCACATGTAATTGAAGCAGCCACCTTCCTTGTCTAGAGCTTTTGTGAACTGCTTGATCAAGCCAAGCTTGATGTGCAGTGGTGGGAAGAGTATCCTGTCTCTGTCCACCAGAGGGCTGTTGATAACGTTACTTGCTCTGCAAGGCACTAGTTCCTCTCGCACAGGCCAGTCCTTCTTCGTGTAATGGTGAGCAGTGTCCCTACTGTCCCACATGCACAGAAAACATGGGTATTTGGTGAACCCGGATTGTTGCCCCAACAAAAAATTCACCATCTTCAGGTCGACACAAATAACCCACTTATGCTGATCATAACGAATCATCTCCAGCACATACTTCACCGCTTCATACTTCTCCTTCAGTTTAGTAGAGTGAGCAAGGGGCACAGAGGCAAACTGGTTGCCGTTGTGCAGTAGAACACATTTCAGTGACCGCTTGCTGCTGTCAATGAACAGTCTCCAGTCTTCGGGCTTGTACTGCGGCACTCCTAGGTGGTGCAGAAGCTTTGCAATATCTGTGCAGTACACCAAGTCCTGCACCTCCGAGAAAAATTGGAGGTACTCTTGATGCCTGTTGCGGTACAGGGTGATGCGAGCACAGCCAGAGAGGAGGTTTTTTTTTTCAATCTGGATTCCAACAGTTCAGCAGAGGCCTTTGACAAGCTGAGGTCGCGAACTAGATCATTTAGCTCCTGTTGGGAAAAAAGCTGTGGAGTTTCATCGTCAACAACTGGCCATTCTTCTTCTGTTTCCTGATCTTCATCACTGGAGGATTCGTCATCACTGATGTCTTGAAGTTTGTGAAACACAGGTACTGGAATATCATCACAATGAGCTACAGGACGACGTGCGGATTGCAAATCAGGATACTCGAGGCTGCTTCGGTTCTTTCTGTTTATCCCAGTCAGATCGATGCTAAAGTAGCAGTCAGTGTCATGGTTTCTCTGCTCCCGCCAAACCATGGGAATTCCAAACTTCAGACACGTCTTCTTGCCCTTGGTCCACTGACGCAGATACACGGTGCAAGCCTTGCATACCATGTGTGGCGCCCAATCTTTATCCTGGTCACCAAGTTTAATACCAAAATAAGCATGGTAAGCACGCTTTATGAAACATGTGACTTGATTCCTGTTATGAACAAGTGTGTATTCACCGCAGATATAGCAAAATACGTCGGGTTTATTTTTACAAGATCTTCTCTTGGAAGCCATGTCGTTCGCTTGCGATTCGTTTGCAACTGATACCTATACTAATGCAATCTGCTATATGGCTCAGATTTGGAAAATGCTGACGTAACTATCCATAGTTATACACAGCCTCGTCCGGGCATGTCTGCGATTGTCTGATCACGTGACTGTAGTTACGTGATTTAGTGCATTGAACGTGTGTGTGTGTGTGTGTGTGTGTGTGTGTGTGCATAGGGGAAACATAAAAATACCAATTAATTAAAAATTGCAAATTCCTCATAGTGATGAAGTGATTAAGAACAAAGCATCACATACAGCGAAAATACCTGGGACTGTACCCAAAAAAGTGAAAATGAAGATATGGCCATAGCTTAGAAAGTTGACCTGATCTAGAAAAACCAATGTGATATTTGGATTCAGGACATCAAAATTTCCATAAATCAGCCGAAAGACCTTAGGAAATTTTTTGGGTGTTGACCAGTGTAATAGCTTTTTATTATGGGAAGGTTTAAACGGTAAAATAATGAAATGTTGGTTTCCGCGTTGCAACTATTAGGTTCAAATGTATTTTGGAAAATTTATTAAATCAATTATTTAAACAAAAAATTACTATGAGAAGAGAAAGCAAAAAATATTAATTATGACAAAAAAAAGAAAAGAAACTTATTTCTGGGAGAAACGTTAGTGTACAAACAGAACCAAATAATGATTGACTCCTGACACATTAACATAGTTTTTAAGCTCGATGGTGCCGAAACTAATAAAATCGTTTCAGGATTATAAGTTGAAGTTTGTAACTGTTGAGAATATGTTGATGCTGTAGTTGATAATTGAATTTCTCTTTTATCTGGGAGATCTGTTAAATACATTTCATATTTTATATGATTTTGATTTCTTCCAAAGTATGGAAAAGTAAAAAAAGTAAACTAAACAGACAAAACCTATGTCGACATTAAAGTTTTTAATGAATATTAATAAAAATAATTACATCCATCTCAGCGCCCAGAGTATGTGAGATGATTTATGAAATTGATTACACAATAACTGTCATTTCAAATACTTCGAATGGATAAGAACAGGATGACGATTCAGCAATTTAAATTTATGAAAATTTTTATAAATTTTGTGTTGTTTTATGTTAAACGAAAAAAAATGATTAAATAATAATTTATGAGTAAGCAATAATAATAATAATAATAATAATCATAACAAAAATAATATTATTATAGCTACAAAATATAATGTAACATATAAATATGATAAAATTTTATAGTAATATGGATTGCTAAAAATATTTCCAGAAGTTTGGCAGAAATAATTAAGAATTGAGATAATTTTATAAATTTAAATTCAGTAATAATTTAGCTAAGTAATCAAAAAGTTAGCTAAATAAAAATAAAAAAGCTTGAATCTTTGCAAAAATTGGAAGGTTCTGTGATTAGAATAAATTTACCTACGTGAAAAAAAGTTTCGTATTGATATGCCCAATATGTCAGATTTTTCTTTCTCGTGCCTTATCTTTTCAGGACATTGGCGACCATCGACCTCCAATCTTTAACACTTTATTGTAGTTAAAATGTGGTGATATTTAACAAGCGACAAAAGAACTTCACGAATGTTATTTGTTGTTGACTGCGATTTCTTTTCCCTGCAATCTTTCCAGTAGTTAGATTTTCCATTTTTTCATTCGGCATGTGACCAAAAAACTTTAACTGCCCCTGTCGGATTATCTGTAGTAATTTCTTTCCTCTTTTCATAACCGGACTTGTAAAACATCTTCATTCGAGTAATCCAACTTATTTTCATAATTCCTTTCGAAAAAAACATCTCAGCAGCGTTAATCTTTTTTTTTTATATTTTTTTAAAAATTGTCCAGAACTCAGAGCCGTAAGTTAGCATTATAACACCCAAACAGTTTTAATTTTGTTGATTTTCTGATTTTACTGTTGGTGAGGATAGACTGTTTTTCATTCTAGAATATGCATTTATCGCTATAGCTCCTTCTTTTGATATCCATACCATATTTACAACCTGAGGTAACCATGCTGATAACTATGCACTCTGTTTTGTTGTTAATTTGCAAGCCTTTTGTTTCACTTTCAAAAACCAGTTTGAAAACAATTGTTTGCAACTATTTTATTAAATCTGCTATAAGAGCTGTATCATCAGCATATCTTACATTGTTTATATTCACAACTCCAATGGATTCCCGGTAGGTCTTTTTCATGATGATCTCACTACAGAGATTGTACAGGTCTGGAGAGAATACAGTACACAGCCTTGCCTAACTCCTTTTGTTATTTCGACAAAACTAGTTATCTTGTTACCAATTTTCATCGGTGCTCTTTTGTCCCATTAGATGTTTTTGATAACTATCGTGACTTTTCCATCAATGTCCAAATTTTCTAAAATTTCCATAAACTCCACGTGTTTTAAGCTATCAAAAGTTGTGGAGTAATCGACAAAACATATAAATAAATCTTTCTTCATTTTAATCCCTCGTTCACTGATCATTCGTAGCATAAAGATAGCGTTTCTTGTGCCACAATGTCAGATTACGTTATTACTTAAATAGCATAACATTTAAATTCAAATCATTCGAATTTACAGCACGTAATAGCAAAACTTGTCGTTAATTATTTAGACCACAAAATTTTAACCAAATAGAAAATTCGATGAAAAACTAGAAAAAATTTTAAAATTTAATTTTTTATTAAAATTTTAACCAAAAGTAGGACTGTAAACATCCGTTCTGAAATCGAAGTCAGGAAAAAATTGTACAAAATAAAACCTTTTAAATCTGTCAAACAAAAAGTTGAAACTATAGCAGCGCAATTCCTTATTAGTCCACTCAATCTTGTTCACCTGTAAAAATGATTATTAAATCTTTTCTAACAACATGCAATGTTGAAATAACATCACTTATTACAAATTTAACCTGAATTCTGAATTAAATTAAACTGCGTAACCTAATAATCGACATTAAATCCGTATCAATGAAAATAATTTATAATACATCTTAACGTAAAGCTTTCGTGAGATGATTTATGAAAGTGATAGCAAATGTTCATTTTAAATAGCACAGGATGACAATTCATCAATTTGAATATGTAAAAAAGTTTATAATGGAATTTTTTAAGTTTGCCGAAGGTGAAGGGTTAAAAAACTTTATGAATAAACAATAATTAATAAATAAAATTAAAATGAAATTTTTTTTAGTAAGATAACAAGTTTGAAGCGCGATTTAAAAATATTATGTAACGTATGTATGATAAAATAGCATGTGCTGTTGAATAAAATAAAACTTACAATTATGTTGTAAAAAAAATCAATAGATCATTTTAGATCAATATTTATTAGCATGTTAGCTCAGTCACTAAAAGTACCATTTCGCGCTGTTCTGTAAAAAAGATAGGTAACCGAGGTAGACAGATGGTAATGTAAATACTATGTATGGAAGTATTGGAGAAAAATATATAAAAAAAATATGTACCGGTATGTGCCTGGTTCGAAAACTGTCCATCCAAAATGAAAACACTATCATACGCGCACAAAATGTATGTTCATCGTGTGGTGTGGATAATAGAAAATCACCAGAAAAATTAAACATGGAAATGTCCCGGAAGCAATGCAAAAACCCATAACTGAGTATTTTGAGATGCTTGATGTTTTACAATGCAATAGCTTAGAGGAGATTGTGGAAGCGACCATAGCCCAGTCATATGTAACACCAAGATCAAAGATATTCTCCTATCACAAAATGATGAGAATAATGTCAAATATAATATTAAAGTGAAGTGCTGTTTGAGTTTTGTTGTCATCGGCCACGTCTCTGCACCATACATTAGAACAGATCGTATAGCTGTCTTGTACAGTTATGTTGTACAGGAATTTTACGCCGCATCAGTACCGAGGGCAAGGAGGAGCCATCTGCCCCAATAGTAGTTCGTATGCGTCTACGGCATCATCTGCTCCAGTACAATCCAGCACATCTCCCAAATGCTGAAATGAAGTAACAGTTTCGATCCCGGTAAATGTATCATTATCCGAGCCCCGTTGTCGAGAGTTGAAGCAGGCGGGCATACGAAATCAGCGAGTGAACCGGTAATTCTCGAGCATCATCTGTGACACCACTGCTGACATCGTAGGCTTCTAACTCCAGCTCCACACACCGAAAGTGGCCAATGACCAGAGACCACAGGCTGATCATAGTTTTTGTTTTGTCAACTTTTAGCCCATGTTCAGCGAGCTGGGTATTCCAGACCTCAAACTTTCTGGCAGCGTTAAGACGCCGTCAGGACAATATCATCTTCATATGTCACATTCCATATGTTATCTGAGCGTATCGGTTTGGTTATTTCCTCCATCACCGTGATGAAAAGAGCATCTGACACAAATAAGTGTTTTAATTTGTTTTTTTTTCATTTTTCTATATTTGTTTGACAAGTTGCTTGATGATTTGTTTGGCGAGCTTCTGTATTTGTTTATGTACTTGAATAATAATAATAATAATATCATGCAAAACCTTGAAATAAAATGATTATAACATAACCAAAATAAATTTAGAAATTAACTATAAAAAATTATTAATAACCTATAAAAATATGAAATGTGTAAAATTTGACGAATAAATTGTTCAGGGAACAAAAAATTGAACTAGCCCTTAAAGCGCACTAAAAATGTCTTCGAGGCTATTATAGGTATTTTAAGTATATGCGTAAAACATGGAAATATTGAAAGGTTTGTACTTCGAAGACATGACAATTTTAAAAGCTTGTTTTGGGATCAACAATGATAGTTGAAAGCAAGATAATTAGGTTTGTCCAAATATAGACGTTTATTTTCTTTAGGTTTATACCATATTTATATTTGAACCAGTCCTTAAAAGCGCACTAAAAATGTCCGCGAACGGCTTCGAGGCTATTATAAATATTATAATTATAAGCGTAAAACTAATGGAAATATTGAAAGGTTTGTACATCAAAGACATGACATGAAAATTTGTAAAAGTTTGTTTTGGGATCAACAATGATAGTTGGAAGCAAGATTTGTCCAAGTATAGATGTTTATTTTTTTGAGAGAGATCATGATGCAGTCAGAAAATCAATCAACCAATGGAAGATTAAATAAAAATAATATAAGGTACTGCGTCATTGGATTGCAAACAATTATTTTCAAACTGGTTTATGAAATCTTGCACATTAACATCAACAAAACTGAATAAAGATGTTTGGGTGACATTATTAACCAGGTGGATAATGGTGGGCGTTACTAGATTTCAGTTCAGCGTTTAATACAGTTGACCATCGTGTGATGTTAGAGATTGGCGTTTACTTTTGGTATTGCTAGAGTGGCTCTGGATTGGTTTACCTCGTTTATTATGGATCGAAAGCAAAGTTCTTTTTGATGAATTGATGTCAGATGAAGTGGTGAAGACTACTATTCCACAGTGTTCAGTGTTGGAGTTCGTTCAATTTAATTCAATGTTTTAGATCTACCTGGTTTAGTGAAATATCATGGTATTAGAATTCAGATTTATTCTGCTGGATTAGCAAAAGCTGCTGGGGTAATTTCAGAGGGATTGATTAGACATCTTGAAAACCTAAATCTAAATCGTTTGAAGTTAAACACTGACAAAACCAAGTTAATTTGGTTTGGATACAGAAATGTTATGGCCAGTCGGTAGTACAACATTTGAGGTCCTTGGTAACTGGTTGCACGCAGTTAAAACGGCCAAAATCTTATGAATATGCTTGACAATTCACTGAGCATGTTACCACATGCTGTGAAACTTGGTACCACTTGTTTTCTACAGCTGCGTAATTTTTATCAACAAAAATCTCCCAGCTGATATCTACACAAGTCTTGTAGTATCAATTATATAGTCGAGGTTAGATTACTGTAACTCGTTGATGTTTGGGGCTGCGATTGGCGTGGTTAAAAGAATTCAACGCATTCCGAACGTTGCTGCAAGACTAGTTGTTGGGTGTGCTAAACGTTGAAAAATCTGCGCAAAAGAATTTCTTACAAAATTGCTTACAGTTGCATTCATGGTGGTGGACCAAAATAATTGAAAGAGATTTATCGTAGAAAATCTGACAATCGATTTCCTGGGAATTAAGGGTAGTCCCCAGAACAAAGACGAAGTTGGGTGATAGATGTATGCAAGTTGCTTTGCAAAAAATTTAGAATGATCTAGGATTGCGTTTGAAATAAATTGTTTTATTAAAAAAATTCAAACAGGAACTAAAGACGCACTGGTTCAACAATGCATTTAATTTATAACCTCTGAAAAATATCTAAAAAATATCTAAAAGAGAATAAAAATAATAATAAATGGTTGTCAGTGAAAAGAAAACCATTCCATTCATAACGATTAACGATAAATAAGCAAAACAAGTCAACAGCTTTTGGCATCTAAAAGGTAGGATAACTTTACGTTGTAAATGTCACGTAAATATCGAAGTCTTTCATCATTTTAAAAATAAATTCTCACTAATAGCAAAATTAAAACATTGGTAAGGTTACGTACCGCGCTTAAAATGGCTTTAAAAAAATTGAAAAAAGATTTAATGGTGCGGAGATATTTTTGAGCAGAATCATGATAATTAGTAAGACATTAGTTAGAAGATGTATTAACAAAGTTTGGCTATGGAAAGAAAAAACTACTTTAGATAACCAGACGAAAACAATTTTGAGGCCACTATGTGGAAGGAGAGATAATAAAATTTACTAGAAAGATTGCTGGAAGAAGAGATCTTAACTTTAACTAAAAAATACTAATTAACAAGCGACAAATATCGGGATATATAAAGGTCAATAGTCGCCAATGTCTTAAAAGAATAATACAAAAGTAGAATGAAATTAAGAGCTACCAAATGAAGAAAAAAAAACAACTTTAGATATATGATGCTCCCAGTTGCGTGTGAAGCGTGTGTGTTCATATTGAAGCGTATAAATTCTATTTCGATTATACTCGTCATTAGCGCTTTTCAAAGTTTTACAATTCTTTTATGCTTTTATTCTGTTTTGTCCTGTGCAAAGTGCTTTGTCCGGTCCGTTTACTATATCTTGGTCCTGTCCATTTATTATTATATTTGTTCTATTCATTCTCTTTGCTTATGAAGTCTTTCAATAATATTCTTCTTGTCGGTAATTATGTTGCTAATCTTTGCTGCTTGTTGATTTGCGGTTTTCTTTAGTCAATGAAGTCAATTTAGTTATCTAAAAATTCATTGACCGAAGAAAACCGCAAATTGACGAGCAGCAAAGAAACATCATTACCGACAAGAAGAATATTATTGAAAGACTTTACAAATGGAGAAAATGAAGAGAACAAATATATAATAAATAAACAGGACCAAGATATAATAAACGGATATGACCAAAATATAATAAATGGACAGGTCAAAGCAAACGCACTTTATACGCATACTATATACTATTTTACTCATCATCAGAGCTTATATAAGGATATTTCAAAATTTCAACGATTTTCATAATTAATTTTAATAAATTGAATTATATTATAAATGCACATTATTTTAATTTTATTAACATAAATAATGACGACAATTTAGTAAGAAACATTTAGAAATAATGCAAAAAATTTCTAATGAAAGATTTTATAAATTACTGCGCTAATTATGGTCTTAACTAGCAAATATTAATTTCAAATATATATATATATATATATATATATATATTTATGGATATATATATATTTATGGATATACATATATATATATATATTTTTTACAATATTCTATAAATTCTATCGAATATTTGGCGTTAATATGATTGTAGTTCGTTTTTTCTCACTAAAGTTTTTTGGCTAGACCATCTTCGTTGGTTTCCTTTTCTTCATTGATTGCATCATATTCTTTGTCATTATTTACAATGCTAGTTTTTATTACTTCTTTGTTTTCATTGTTGATTAAGTACCGGGTTGGAAGTGAGGTTGTCATTTTTTGTGGTATATTTATTTTTGGTTTGATGATGTCAATTAGGACTGCTTCTGCAATTTTAAGATGCGTGTAGTTGCTGTTCTGGTATGTTGCTTTTAATGTTGCTGTAGAGGATTTCACGGCTTATAGTGATTGAGTGTGTTGTCCAAACGAGATTTAACTGTTTATGCATCGTAAGCCTTCTAGATAGTGAAGTAGTAGTAATCCCGATATATGAGTCATCATCAGTGCACAGCCGTCAAAGGGTAATTAAATTCATATATTACGTAATTACGTTTTTATACAGAGTTATCTCTAGGAGTACAATTGTTTTTCAGTATTAGGTGAGACGTCTTTTTATTGTTGTAATAAATTCGCAGTTTAACTTTACTATTTGGGTTGGTTGGTGTGACATTTTTATTGATGATATGTTTAAGAATATGTATGCTGTTGACATGTGATTTCTGTAATACAAGATGATGTCGTTATCTTGATTGTTGGTACTAGGAAGGTTATTGTTGTGTAGTAATTTGCCCTTATATGAATGTATAAGAATATACATATTAAAGACTATTATATTATTCCGATGTGTTATATATATATATATAACAATATATATATATATATATATAAATATATATATAACGTTTCATTTGAAAGCAACTGAGCCCTTTGATTTCTTCAACTTTTGATGCTCATAATTTATAAAAGCGTATTTCATTCCTAATTAATCTTTCACGTATATCATTCCAGTATTCTACAATATCTTGTCATTATAAAAGCAATTGAGTCTTTGATGTCTTCCACTTTTAATGCTCATGATTCAAAAATAGAGGATATTATAAAACTATTAAAAATATTAAATTAAAAACATTTTCGCCTTTACATATTGATTGTAAGTTGTTGAATCTTCTGATCCTAGAAAGAATCTAACAGTCCTTTAACTTTTTAGCCTTTTTCATCTGGTTCTAAAGTTTTAACTTCTAGTTCGTCATCCAATATTAAGATATTTACCAATATTCATTAGCTCAACTGCAAAATATGTTATACAATAGATTTTATTACGAAACTGATTAAAACAACGTTATTATTATATAAAATAGTGGAAAAAACAAAATATATTACCTCCGATACCATATAATGCAAAAGAACATCGAGAAAGTATTTGGTTAAATTGTCAGGTGTTTTATCACCTGGTTGAGGTGGTAACAAAGTTGCTGCTTCTACAACATTTATTTTAGCTGTTACAAAAGTAAATGGAAATTAAATAAATGAATGTGTTACATGAAATTTTCTAGTTATCAAAAATAAAGTTGAGTTGTATTGGTATTTTTAAAAAAAGATTCAACTATTTTTTAAATCGCAAATGTCGAATATGATAGTGTAAAAATTTATTGAAGCTTGCATATGCATTATATATGAAAGCTTAAAAAACGAAAGAAACAAAAAACTCTATAAAGAAACAGATTATGCTAATAGGCTAATAATTAAAATAAAATTTAGCAAATCTAATTAGTTTATAACACTTGAATCTATGAAAAATTTTAAAAATCACAAATAAAATTTTTTTTTCTATTGAAATATTTGAATATAATAATAGAAATAAAAAAAACTTGTTGACAAACAATTATTAAACATTTTCGTATCGAAAGCATCCCGAGATGACAATAAAGTAGGTGTATCACTAGTTGAAACATCGGAATATAAACGTTTTCCAGTAGGACTTGGTAATTTGCCGCCCCAGACCAAACTGTTAAACATGTAGTGGCACTTGTCAGTAGAATTCTCCATTAGAATCTGATACCATATTATAAATAAGCGTATGCCTTCTCTTCTAAGCTATTTATGTTAAAAATAATTATTACACAAATTACTCAATTATTAATTTCAAAATAAATTAAATAGGTAAATTAAATTTAATTTATGTAAAAAAAATTTATGGACTGATTGATTGATAATGAATATCTATAACTGCAACCAAAATCAAGTGCACTAGTAAAAAAATGTTTTAATGTTTCTTTTTTTCTATTCGCTGTTTGAGAGCCAAAAGCCACAGGCAAAGATTATAATTATGATTTGTTTATGAAAACAAGAAAGAGAATACTAGAAGTCAGAAGCTGGTAACTGAAAAATAAAATTTATACATGGAAAAACAGCGATTAAATAGAGATGTTCAATCATTTTAAGGGGAAAGGTTCAACGTTTAGCTCAGGAATGACGACCAGACAAAGGTTAGTAAGAACAGAGATAGAAGAACGTTATCTGGGATATTTAAAGTGAAAAAATATAAAAGCGGCAAAAGCCAAACAGAATGCGAAAAATTGTTTTAAAATTTGCGCAGAGATTTAACAATAAATCAAACGAGAGAAAAAAATGAATTATTAAACCTTGAGAGAATTACCGGAATAGAGCAGTTTCTTCATAGTCTGATCTGTTCAATTAAAAGGGTAAGATGAAGGTTTTGAGTTTATTTTAGTCTTGAAATTCAAATCATTTTAAGAAGTTCATTTCCTTCTCTAAATTTTTCACATTAAAGATTTCTTCCTTTTGCACTTGCTTCAAAGGTATCAACGACAAAAACACACAGCGTATATGAATACGAGCGAAAACCACGTAACATATACATAGAATAATCACGGGAGATCTCTTTCTATTCAAACCAAGTCACTGCTAGCGCCTTTAACCATTGAGTTATCACGCTCAGGATGAGTTTTTATCCCAATTGACTGGATTCTAAAAAGCATAAAGAAACGCTCGGTGGCGCAATCAATGACAAACTTTTGGCAGAAATAAACTACTCCAATAACGTCGCTTTTAGGCAGAAATGAGATATGATCCTCTACTACTGTCACTGGAAATTTTATCCAAATAAACCAAACCTAAATTTGGACATAAACAAAATCAAAACAATAATTTTAACAAGCCTCCGCGGGAAAAAGATTTTATACTGAATAACTAACTCGTGAATTCATTTACATATTTTGGCTCTTGAATGCAAAACATGATGCTAGAATATCTCGTCGATTTGTTGATTCGTTTGTGTATGAAATACTTAAACCACAACATACAGCTAACACAGTCAGATTGTACAAAAGTTGTGGGAAAACTGATACAAAATGAACGGGACACTTGGTGGTGGAATGACAGTGTACAAAATGCAATAGCTGAAAAGAAAGCTGCATACAAGCAATGGCAAAAATCAAAGTCTGTTGATGACCATAAAATTTTCCGTGAAAAGAAAACAGAAGAATCAGTGCAGAGAGGTGAGCAAATGAAATCTCTGTATCGTATAGCAAAAACAAGCAAAGGGTACAAAAAAAGACATAGTTGGTGCCTCATGTATCAAAAACGACAAAAATTAGATGGTTCTTGAACTAGATGAGATCAAGCTAAAGTGGAGAGAATATTTAAACCCTCTGTTAAATGAAACAAATCCTATCAATGTCAACTTTGACGCTCCACCCATCGAAGGTCCGATTCCAGACATCACTGTAGAGGAGCTTACAGAAGCTATGAAGGATGGAAAGGCAGCAGGGCTCTCTGAACTCACAAATAACATTATCAATGCATCTGGTACTGCAGGTATCCAAACGTTACTACAACCTTGCCGTGAAATCTGGAGAAATTGCTCAATGCTGACTGAATGGAACTATAGCATGACAGTCCCGCTTTATATAAAGTGTCCAATTTTGTTTGTCCTGCTTGCATCAATCCACAACAACAAATACAAAATAGCACTGTCTTTGAAGCCATTCAAGGTAGAGAAAGTCACATCGTTTCAATATCTAGGAGATGTTCTGGATTGTACTGGAACAGCTGAAGCTGCCGTTCGAGCACGCATGCGTGCAGCCTGGAATAAATGGCATCTCCTTGCCTCTATATTGATGCGGCGTGTTATCCCACTACACTACGATCAATACTTTATAAATCTTTATAATGATACGTCCGGTGTTGTTATATGGTGCAGAAACTTGGCCAATGACAACCAAACTGGAACAGCAACTTCAACGAACCGACATAAAAATGCTCCGATGGATGCAACGAATTGGTCTGAAGGACCACATCAAATCTACCGAAATCCTGCGTCGTGCTGGTTTAGATGATATAAAGGCAACACCGTCTGTGGTGGTTTGGTCATGTCAAACGAAGTGGAAACAGTGCCATAACTTCTATTGCAGATGTTGAAGTACCTGGCACACGTCCCAAAGGCCGTCCAAAGAAGTCCTAGTCGCAAACAAACGAGCAAGACATGAAAGCTCTAAATTTAAATGAAATGGATACAACTGATCGCCTAATTTGGCGCAAAAAATTGGTGGCAAAGAAAACAACGTCCTACCTCGTGGAACTGGGTCTCCGGACGCTAAACGAAGATTGATTGATATAGTCAGATTGTACAACGTTTGCTGTACAATGTACCTTCTCCCTGATTTCCTATATGTATGCAGACATGATCAACCTTCTAAAAAGATCTAGACGCCACAAAATAATATTGCAGATTTAGAGAAGACACCGTAGTCTGAGAAAAACCGCTGCCTGTCTCAATGCTTTATGTTAAACCAGCACTGAGCAATACAGGCCATCGGTGAGTTAGACTTGTTTGCACAGCCGCTTTAGGAAGACCTGGATTCGCTCAGCACAAAAAATCTAATACAGACTTCACCATAATTAATCAAAAATATTGTCAACGATAGGACATTATCTGCTAAATAAAAAATGGACTCATAACCTAAGGGCAAAACTATGAAGAATGTTCAAAAGTTGAATTAAATCATATTTAAAATCCAATGCAAATAACTTAAAGTTGAACAAAATGCAGTTAAAACCCAATCGCAAATTTTTAAATGTTTGGATAAAAAATAAACTAATATTTTAAATAAGATATTTTTGAAGTTTCAAGTTGTATGCAACATTGAAAATTGAATAAAAAATATAAAAAGTGTAATAACATATTGATTGAATTTGCCATCTTTTATGTATCATTTCTGGAAGGAATAGCAATATTTTCTGTAAAATATAATAATTAGTTTATTATTAAATTTTTTTATTATGATTACATAAATCAAGTACCATATGAATTGAAATGATCCTTTATTTAACAACAATTCCAAATAAATGGAAAAAAATTGTTAGGATGATTGAGATAAAACGCAAAGTTTATCGAGCCCGACCACCTTTCAAAAGAGTTAAAAATAGATAGAATAATGTTTTAACTTGCGCGATCGTCAAGTTATTTATTCACTGATTTCTGATAAAAAGAACTGTTTCAATTCTTCAAGAACAGACTCATTTAAACGTTTAAACTTTTCCGCGCAGCCAAACCAGCCAGACCAGGTCGTCTTCGTTATATCATGAGCTACCACTTTTGATTTCGTACCGTGTTTGGACGTTTTCGTGCTTTTTTGGATATTCTCGTTCAAAATATTATTGTTTATATTTTAAAACTTTTATATTTTAAAAAAGAAAGAAAAATGTTTAACAAAGAAAAATGTTTAAACGAAAATAGTGAACCTAATTAAAAGCACGATTTCGTCACTAGCCAACAGTAACAACATTGCAAATTTAGATGACAGGACAAAATTGAAGTAATCGAACTGCTAATAGTTATAAAAATCACTCATTGATTTGATAATCTTAAATGTTAAAAAATATTAAAAAAAATAGTCATGAAGTAAAAACAATCAATTTAAAAATTACAACTTAGAATTTACTATGCCAATAACAGAACTTCTTCCCTTATTCTTATATATAATTGTAATAAGAAACAAGAGTAAATAATGAAAAGTAGTCTCCTGATCCTATCGGTGTGTTCGGACACTGAAATTCAGAATATATCGATCACACTACCACATTGACACTAAGATTAAAAATCATTTAATCGGTAACCACGTAACCACGGAACAGCAATACATCAATAGCAACAGAAATACTCAACATTCACAAAAAATCGCAACAGGAGCCCGTTTCAACTTGAATTTGCGTAAACCCTTTTCATAAACAACGAAAACCAAGTAAAAAGTATCCAACAGAATGTAGATGAAGAAACTATTATAATAAAGAAATATAATGGTTCAACACAAAGTAAAAGAAATTTTATTACTGTTCCTTTAGTCGATAAATTAGGAACTAACAAATATAGTTATATAAAAGATACAACTAATATTCGATTTGAGTTAGTGTTTAGACTGTCGTAAATTATATTTTATTTCTTAACAATAATATAACATATAATATTGAAGAATAAAGGTTAAAAATAGCAAGTTAGGTATGGAATAGGTACGTTTTCGAGTAGTAATAAATTTGTTATTGTTGTTCACAAAAACCTTGCAGGATCATTGCCTTGTTGGTGGTGGTGATGTTGGAATTTGAAGGTAACGAAAATATGGACAACGTATCGTAAATAGATTGACTGTTGGAAACGTCGGCAAATATATCGATAACATATCCTAAACGTTTAATTATCTTACCTGACAGAACGTTCTAGTTGGAGTTGGTGTGGTGAGGCATCTCATGGTAAACTAAAAATATATTGAGATGTTAGCAAAAATGTCGACTTGTTTATTATTTTGATTTTGATGGATATGGAGAATTTGACAAAGTAAGGTTTATTATCGATGATAATTGTGCTGTTTTCTAATATTGAACGTGTAAGATTTTTACCATGTGAAAAAGGAAAGTAATCGAGAATGAAGTCGTGTTGTGTCGAAAAAAAATTTTTTTGTTTTTTTTTTTTGAAAATCAATGGTGAAGTTGAGAACAGAATGGTTATATAGTAGATTTAAGAGTTTATAGATGTTGGAATTTGAAAGTACAATAACGAAAATATTGACATCACAACATTTAATTTACTCAAAATTTGTCAGTCTAGTTATATTTACAAATAGACAACAACGGGACGAGATTACTTATTGCTAAATTCTATATGGTAAATCTAGAAACATACCATATTCGCCGACGTTTTCAACAAACCACCAGTCTATTTAAGATACGTTTTCGATATTTTCGCTACCTTCAAATTCAAACAACTTAAAACCTCCGTAATCTACTACATAACCATTTTGTTCTCAACTTTACAATCGAATTTCAACAAAGTAATAAAATTTCTTTTATATGACACTTTAGTAACACAACGCGATGATAATTTTGCCAGAGAAGTCTACACAAAATCCACATTTTGGCACACAACATGAAAAAGTTGAAAAATGTTTAGCGGTGGCATTGTAGAATGATGATAAAGAAGCAAATAATGATTAGTAAACAAACAATAACGCAATTATGCCTTTGCAATCGAAATTCTTGATGATGTTCACTAATTCGTTTTGAGTTTGATTTGACAGGAGGTAATAAGGATAGTTTCGTTGAGTAGTTTAGCAACCATGTAAGCGGTGACATTGTAGAATGATGATACGCGTAGTGGCAAATAATGTTGATTAGTGAACAAACAATGACGCAACTGTGCCTTTGCAATCGGAGCTAACTAATTCGTAGTTTGATTTGACATGTTGACCAAAAACAACGCGCTCAACCAGTTAACACAACTGAAAAGACATTTGGGTATGTCTTGGAATAATAAGGAGAGTATTTCGTTGAGTAGTTTAGCAGCCATGTAAGTTGAAGTTGGACATTAAAGTTACATGATTGGGTATAAGGAATTACTTGATCTGTGTGCTTTTAAATTATCGTACAAATATTCCAGTTTATTATCTATGAAGGGATGATGAATGTAAATTAATTTGGCGAAGAATTTTATTTTATTAGCTTTATTTTTGATGTTTGATGTAGGGTAGCTTTTTATCATCGTAATTTAGAATCATCAGCGAGAATTTCATTAATGTTATTAATGTAGTCGGCGGGCGTGGTCTAAAATGACGTAATAGTTGGATTTGTCGGATTTACGCATCACGATATTAGTAATAGCTTTAATAGCAACGTTGCATGACTATGGCGTGCAATGCTTGTAACTGAGTTGGTTACGATGTTCATGTACTTCGGTCAAAATGTAGGTGGCTGGTAGTTTTTGTTCAAACTTTGTGTGGCTTTCAGTTGTATTAACCGGTTGAGAGCATAGTTTTTGGTCAAATTGTAGTTGGAGTATAGCTTTAAGTTGTGTTAATTGGTAATTTTATTTCGGTTTGCTTCAAAAGTTTCATTATTGCAAAATTTGGGAATATATATATTTATGAATGACGCGCTATATAAATTTATGAATGACGCGTCGTTGAAATTTTTTATGAATGTAACATTTTTGTATAATGCGTTCAATTTATTTTTTTGTAGTTCAAGCAGTCGTTGAAAAAATTTGTGAAAAGTTCAAAATAGTTGCACGCAAGATTAGAGTGTACAAACTCTGTTCCACTCAACAATCCGTTTAACACGAATTAATACAAATGCATAACAATAATCATATAGTAGATAAAATTATCACTTATTATTTATTCTAAAAGAGAATATTTCCATCGTAATGAAGGTCTTATCCTGATAAGTTGATAGAATGACGAATTGATAGTCACGTTTATGTCACGTTGCCATGAACTTCAACAACAAAACCATTATCAAATATCAACGCATAATATAATTTATAACACTGTCCACCAACAAAACAACGAGTTGCGTGTGGTTCATATAAAATATATATATATATTGCAAGTGCAATATGTATATATATTGCAGAAGAGGGAGGCTGCGTGGAAAATGAGTGGCACAGGTTTAAAATGTCAAAAAAGAATTGGAATTCAAAAAACCCTTAAATTGAAAACATGGATATCATAAAACTCCAAAATAGCGGCTGATAGAGTACAAAAAGCAAAGAAAAGAATGGCTAAAATGGACACCATTGGTAGTAAAAAGAAATTTAAGAAAAGTAAAAAAGAGATTTAAAGAAAGTATAAACTTGGAAGAAATGGTCAGGAAAACAGAAATGGCGCTATAGGTCAGCAACATAAAGAAGTTAACCGAAATCAAGTATAATAAAATGATCGTGATTAAACCTATTATAGACAACGGTGGTAATATAATAACGGCAAAGAAAGGGGTGATAGCACGATGGAAAGTAAATTTCAGTGAGCTGCTTAACATACCTGAACCAATAACATAATAAAGACACTCACGGAAATAGAATCAACTAATTTAACTATGACAGATATAGAGAAAGAGATGGTAGAAAACATCGATGTAAGGGGAGGTAAAAATGGCAATTAATAGATGATGCACCAGGAATCTGCAATATAACCGCAGAATTACTAAAAAACACAGCAGAATAGATTAAATGGCTTCACAGGGTATAAACGCGGTATGGTGAGAAGAGATTATCCCAGAGGACTGGAAGAAAGCAACAATAATTTCTATCCAAAAGAAAGAGGATAGAAAAATATGCTACAACTCAAGAAGAATAAGCTTGCTCCGTGCACCGGGAAAGGTTATCACAAAAATAATTTTAAATCCACAAGAAAGAGGATAAAAAATATGCAACGGAAAGATGTTCAAAAAAATAATTTTAAATCGTATCGGTGAGGAGACCAAAGCGGATTTTGAAAAGGTAGAGAATGCTCTCAAGATAGAGAGAGTTCATTGAAGAAGTTTAAGTTCATTGAGAGAGTTCATTGAGAAGTTCATTGAAGACTTTGAACAAGCGTATGGTTCCATCTGGAGAGAAGATGCATGGGAAATCTTCAAGAAATATGGATATGGATACATCTAAAGAGATTGATCAATAATCTATAGGGTTTGGTTTTGGCAAAAATAAGTTAAACTAAGAACTTAAAATTAGCGAGAACTATGAAAAAAGTTGGACGCCTGCGAGGACAAGTAGATTAGAAGAATGATGCGAATTGGCTACGAGGCCAGGATCATGTCACAAATGAGGAAATAAGAAAAAAAACAGGACAAATGAATATTAGTGATGCTAAAAAAAGAGGAGATTGAAGTGGGTAGTACATATGACGAGGACGGATTAGTTCAGAACACCTAAGAAAATCTGGAAGTATATATATATATATACATACTGTGAAGTTGTGACGATTGTGATGATAATGATTGCGCGATTGAAATATGCCGCCTGTATATTTTGTGAAATTGTGACGATTGTGGTGATAATGATTGCGTCTTTGAGGCGTGCCGCCTATATATATCTATATATTTTACTAGACATTCTATGCATGTATATTTTGTTATTTGATATGCTATATATGCGACGCTGCTGTGCTGTTTTGTATATAGGGAGTATAGCAATATATGGGACGCGTGCTACGCGCTGTTCTGAGTATAGGAAAAGAGTATAGATGCGAGCATAGAATTTTCTATGATATAGAAAGCGTTATGTAGATAGGGCGGTAAAAACATATAAAAGGCCGCGAGTTGAGATATAGAGGAGGCTGGTCGTTTGTTATTTTTATTTTAGGTTTTGTTTCTTGCTTGGTAGTTGTATTATTAAGATTAATTTTGGATTTATCGTTTTTTTTAATAAAGACAGAGGTTTGATTTGTATTATTTTGTTTGTTATTTTATTTCTTTTATTGAATAAAAGAAGTGTACACTTGAAGTTTGGCTCGGCTTAATTATTCTACCTAAAATAATGGATGTTGAAGAAGACTTGCTGATAGTTGACGAGGTCGGCGTCTCTAGTCAACAAGCAGGGCGCGAACTAACCCGTGTTTTCAGACCCTGAGAGGGTCTATTGTAGAGTGGCGGATCCCGGCCAGGAAAGACTCTGCCGAAGCGAAGGCTCGGGTGGATATTCGTATGCGGACGCGGTTCGGAACCGCGTGGTGCGGAATTCGAATGTCGCCCGGCGAAAATCTACAATACATAATACGTTTAATTTGGATAATAATTCTATTTTCAATAAATTGAACAATTTCCAAAAATTTCTAGTAAAAAATTGAAATGCCAACTTTTAATTGATTAATGTTTAATTTGGATAATAATTCTATTTTCAAAAAATTTAACAATTTCCAAAAATTTCTAGTAAAAAAATTGAAACGCCAACTTTTAATTGATTAATGCCAACAATTCGGTAAAATTCATATAAAAATGTATACGTATGCATTAAGCAAGAAGTCAAACACAGTAGTTTGAGTTTTTCAATTTATTTTTTATTTTATTTATTTTTTGTATATATATATATATATATATATAACACCTCTAGTCTTCACTCAAATATATATGTATATATATATATAACACCTCTAGTCTTCACTCAAAAGTGGCACTGTACACAAAATTAAAAAACTCAAACTTCTGAGTTTGATTTGTTGCATAATAGTTACTATTGAAATCTAATGTAGAACAAGATCACTATACATTATTTTAAATTATAAATTCAGTAAAAAGTAAGATACTGTAAAATAAGAAAAATAAAGTAAATTATTAATTGGAAAAAAATCGAACCTCGAAAATAAAAAGCATGCAGTCTAACTCTTCTCTATGCGCTTTGTTCACTGAATAACATTTATTATAAAATCAGTAATTACAATTATTATGAATAAGTAAATATGGCCTAAATTTATCCGCTTATCGTTAACACTTTCAAAAACTAATTTTCCCAATAAAAAATCGAAATTGATTTTTAATTGTCTCAATAGTATGTGACTTTTTGCACTTTACAACGGATCAAACATTCATTGCATAAACACTTATTTAACTTTAAAATTGAGTATAATGATAATTCTATCATATCATGCCAATAATCTGTACCATGTCGTTATTTTAAAATGTTAACCGTTATAGTTCGACTTGTTTAAAATTAATATTTTCAATGAATAACGTCACACATAAACGTGTGCGCATGTTTCCAGTAACATGTCGTGAAACGAATATGCACTAGTAAATTCAAATTACGTTGTTTTAGTGATGTTAAAAAGTTTTCAGCAAATTGTAAATTCGGTTTTAAATAGATTTTCATCTTTTTTAATTTTATTAATTATGTTTTAGTAGATTTTAATTAGTCTGAAGTTTAAAAAAATCAAGAAAAATTGCTATATTCCTGGAAAAAGTTTAATCGTTAAACCATGATGATTTAGTCGTTTCGTCATTCCGTTTCTTAAATTTCGGACGACGGAGATTTTCTGTGATGGCACAACATTGAGTAGTCACTAGAAAAGGCTTGTTCATTAACATAATTCATGTCTGTTAAAAAAATTTAGCAATTTTCCTTGTTTTTTTTTAAATTCAGGCTAATTAAAATCAACTACCGGATTCATGCTGGTCAATGGAAATGTTTTTAACAAATACAGAATCAGAATCATCAGACGTTTCCTCACTATGGAATCACAACCCATTCATGCGTGATAAACTTCATCGGTTGTTAGAAACTGTTTGATTGGTAATTCACCGGTTGTTAGAAACTGTTTGACTGGTAATTCACCGGTTTATTTAAGGGAATAATTGATGCTGGTGTCAAAGGTACACGAACTTAGTCAGCTTAGGTCGTCAAACCATGAGGATTTGGTCGTTTCGTCATTCCGTCTCTTAAATTTTGGACGACGGAAATTTTCTGTGATGGCAGTTGAAATATGGAACAGACTTCCTGTACAGTTAAAGGATGGTTCCATCACAGGTCAACAGCTTTTCAAGAAAATTATGAAGCACAATTATTTCAACACTGCGCATCATAATAGATAAAACGAACCCGGGCCAACCCAGCCATCCATTTTTTCGAGGCTGGTAAATGGGTAGACGACGTAAGTTGTCGCATGTTGGCCGGTGAGATGGCTCAAGTGGTCCAAATGCGCACCGAGTCAAAGCATCCCAATGGCTATCATATACTCAGCGTAAATGATGCGGTGCTTGCGCGTGCACATAAAATACATGTGTACTCCGTGTGAAAAGGATACAGCCTTTGTGGCGAAGATGGCTGCTTCAAATCAATGGTTGAAGATATGAAGAACATAATAAAAAAAAGATATATAGATAATATATCTGTAACATCATTGTAAGTGGTTCTGCATATGTCAGAGCTGCAATAATGAAGACTAAAGAAAAAATATTTCCAATAAATTACGTCACTCGGAAACGTGGCTGGAAACTTTATTTTATTATATCAAAGGCGTCCAAACAATCTCATAGGTTATCTCAACTAATTGATTTGCAGTACTTAACGCCATAAAGCACTCAAAAAATTGCATAGTGACGTCGATCACATGTTCTAACATGTGTGATCTGCGTGTGATTTTACTGCACTTGTTTGTTAATTTTAGACTAATTTTAATTGTTGATTTTCACTGTGAACTCAAAAGAAAAATCTTCAGCAAGTAAACTGATGAATCGATTTTTGAAATAAAACGAAAAGAGATAATAATAACCTTTTTGGCTGAGACTAGTTTCAACATTAGTAAAGCCATCATAGAAAAGATAATAAATTTGTGAATAGAACTGTTCAAAAAACAATTTGCTTTCATTGATATCATACAGCTCTGTGAAAAATTCATTTAATAATAATTACTAAATTCATCAACTAAAGAGTCAAACAGACTGAGCATTGCAATGCGTTTTCCGGTTAAAACACCATAAAACAAAGTATTAACAATGTAATCCATTTATATAACAAATATATAGTATCGTTGAACCGTCTAGTGATCTTTTAGCTTGATTAAACTTTTGAAGTTGAAATGACCTCGTTTTTGCAAGTAATTTTTTGTAATCTGTTCAAACATTTTGTGTCAAAACAACTGGAAAGGTAAATATACTTTCAACGCGATTATATAATAATAATATAAACATTTATGAAGCACCCATTCGCACAGCTGCTTCAGAGGCGCTCGGAGCCCGTGTTAAAAAGATGAGTTTTTAATCCCTTTTTGAAAAGACTCAACGAGGAACATTGTCTTAACTCAGGAGGTAACGCATTCCAGACATACGGAGCAGCGTGACGAAAACCGCGGCCAGCCAGGCGGGATCCGGCAACGGGAATGTTTAAGACTGATAATATAGACTGATAAAAGAATGTTAAATAGCGACTTTACATGTTGCAAGCAGATAATTTGTTGTAAGATAAGTTTGTTTAATGGTTTATTAATAGAATAGCTATTAAAACTTGAAATGACCTTTTCCACCGTCCAAAAAGGTCACTGAAAACGTAACTTAATTATCTAGAAATAGAGCTATTCTGAATCCCAATAGAAAAATGTCCAACGTATTAAGACGTAACTTAATTATCTAGAAATAGAGCTATTCTGAATCCCAATAGAAAAATGTCCAACGTATTAAGACTGTGGCATTTGCTGAAGGGACATATCGTAACAGAATATAACCTAACAATTAAAATTAGGTATGGATATTTGTTATATAACATAATACACACAAATTTTTAAGCTTTCTACGTAAATTGCTAAAACTAAACCTTCAACTCAAATAAGCTCAGCCATTTAAGTTATTACACATTGTTGAAAATCAATTATAAAAATTCCACGTTCGAAATGTTGAATGAATAACTCTGTCTTAGTCTTGTATTTCCGTTCCTCGTTTCAAAATTGTAGTGTTACAATCGGAGCAACCGACATAGCTTAAATTTAATTGTTAGGTTATATTCGGTTACAATAGTCCATTCAGCAAATGCCAGTTTTATAACTTTTAACAAACATTAAACATTCACTCTTCCGATGAAACTTTTTGATAAATTTAACCACTTAAATTGTAGGATAAAAATATTTTGCATAAATAATACAGTTACTATGTGAGACGGTATTAAAACCATTCAATCAATTAATGATACTCTTTAATCCCCTAAGGGACTGTTGAGACCTAAAACGTCTAACTTTTTTCCTTTTTTCCGATTTCCAAAATCTTTTTCTATCTTTAACCGATTTTAACATTCCAACACCAGTCTTTTCAGCAATGTCATCCATTCATTTCATTTGACTGGTTCATTCATTTCAGTCTTTCAACTTTTTTCCACTATTGTCGTCATCATTAGTTTCAAGTAGCCCATCATTTAGCATTTTGAACATATGTCTGAAGAGGCCTAGTTTTTTTAACTACAAACCTAGATATATGTTTGTTTAACACTTGTTTTCCGACCTGGCTTTTTAAGATTAATTTCTTACTTTTGTTTCCATCATATCCAATAATTTTCTGTAGCACTCCATTTAAAATGCTTCCAATCTTTGTCTCAATGTTAAAAAGAAAAAATAACAAAGATTTCTATTATTTTTTTACTTCGTTCTGACGGATATATTTATCAAATTTCTTTCAACGATGAAGCAACAACTAAACTAATCCTTTAAATTTATTTTGAACAATACTTGTTGATAGCATTATTAGTCTAAGAACAGGGTTCAATTTTTCAAATTCAATTACAGATATTGCCCAGCTTCTTTCTAAAATCCACACTATTGTTCTGTTAAATACATATGTAGATTTATAACATTTTTACTGTTACCTTTCAATCAGCTTCTCTAAACTGATGACAATTGCGCTGGAAGCTAACAGATAAAAATCATCAAAAAACAATATCGTTCTTAGCTCTATCGATTAAATCAATCAATCAATCTTCGTTTAACGTCCAGAGACCCAGTTCCCTGAGGTAGGACGTTGTTTTCTTTGCTATAAATTTTTTGCGCCAAATTAGACGATCAGTTGTATCCATTTGATTTAAATTTAGAGCTTTCATGTCTTGCTCGATTGTTTGCGACCAAGACTTCTTTGGACGGCCTTTGGGACGTGTGCCAGGTACTTCAACATCTGCAATAGAAGTTATGGCACTGTTTCCACTTCGTTTGACATGACCAAACCACCGCAGACGGTGTTGCCGGCATTCGTCCTTTATATCATCTAAACCAGCACGACGCAGGATTTCGGTAGATTTGATGTGGTCCTTCAGACTAATTCATTGCATCAATCGGAGCATTTTCATGTCGGTTCG
>NW_008704261.1:1758969-1772103 GCF_000326865.2 Helobdella robusta | reverse complement strand
TATGCGTGCTCGAACGGCAGCTTCAGCTGTTCCAGTACAATCTAGAACATCCCCTAGATATTGATATTAACCACACATATTAATGCATCTTTTATTATAATGATATTATTATTATTATATAAAATTATATAGCTCTATCGATTATGTTTATTATTATATTTTACATTGCCCTTTCCAATAAGACTTTGAAAAGAAGTAGTGCTATTAGATCACTTTGTCACCTTCCAATATCTGCTTCTTCCAGGTTCTGCCAGCATTCTTACAGCCATTTTTGAATTTTTATGACATGCTTTTTTCAGTACTCATACACCTCTTCTCACAATACCTTCTTAAAATCAATTAAACTTTTGCATTCCACATCAATAAACTCAGGGATTGATAATTATTGCAACATTTTCGGCCACCTTTTCTTTGTAAAATAACTCTGATTCTGCCATTTATTTCCCTGGCCATTTTTCGTACTAATTATTCCGCTGAAATTGTCTAACTCATGAAAAAATAAATTAACGTTCGACAGCTGACACGAGCTGTGTGCTGCTTCATTTTCAGTTGTTTTAAATTTACTATTATCGGAACAAATACTATCGCTCATTAGAATATAATTAACAAAATGTATTGAAATTAAAAAACTTCAGTTTTAAAAAAATATTTTGCACATTAAACATTTTTTTTACATTTTTTCTTGTATATAGGAATATTAATACCTATAATAATTTTCAAATGTTTCAATCTGGTCACTGTATCTTTTTTAGAATCAAGAACCTTGGCAGCTGACTTTTTCACATCTGACTGTGTTTTTCGACCAAACATGTTAGAAACCTGTAAGAATATATTACGCAATAAATATAAATGCAAAATATAAATGAGCACATAAATATAAATAAAAATATACATGCAAGCAAGCTCAGAACGCACATGTAAAAAATTCACATGTAAAACCAATTTTTAACGGCAATTAAGAGTTAACAAAAATGTTGAGCAGATAAAGGCAACAGACTATCTTGAAAATTATTAAATTTTTCATATAAAAACGCTTTAAACATTTTCATTACAAACTGCACTGCTTAAACAACTGAGCGAGTCCATTGAAATCTTTAATGTTCATAGCATAAACAATTTTTCTTTGTTTTCACCAACCTACCTAGTTAAATTGTTTGTACCTACCTAATTCAGCAAAATATTTTACATTTTATGTAAATTTTGCTAAAAACCGTTTTTTGAGTTTGGTCCTGACTGAAAAGTACTGCTTATAACAGTTATTGATTTTCACTTAACAGGGTTAACTAAATGTTCTAAAAATAGTATCTTGTGCTTCTGTTATTTAAATCTTCTGGCTTCGGAAAGAGGAGGTTTTTTTATTTTATTGGCTCAAACACATTAAAAAAACCAATTATTCAACAAACAGCATTACTGTTTCAAATATTTTCTGATTGTCACCAATTGGATATTGTTCGTAAATGATAACGATAAAACTATTTAGTCCCCTACAATACCCCCATAAAAACGGAGCTATTAAAAAGTAAAATATTTGTTGTTTGTTTTGAACTTGATTCTTCTACCCTTCTTGGAATATGTGGTTGTTGGTTCTGATGTGACTGACGTTGATCTTGTTGTTCTCGTGATGTTGATGGTGCGGTTGCGTCTGATGTTGTGACCAAATTGCTATATGGTTGATGTTATGGATGTTGGTTTTGTTTTGCATCTGATGTAGAAATTTGGTTATTTTTACTGTTGATTTTGATCTGAAGTGTTGAAAGCAGTGGTATACAAGCTGGTTTTAATCGGTTGATTGATACACTCTGAAAATTTCCTGACAATAATTCAAGTTTAAAATATTTTTCATTAAGTTAAATAACTTTGAAAGGGCCTGTATATAGGGCTTCCATTGAAAGATCTACTCTTAACCTCGCGTGGCTGGTGTTGGAAGTAGAATGGTGTTGACTATTGGTTGATAAATATCCATTGAGTTTGCACATCTTTTTCGCTAGTTTGTTATTTGATTCGATTAGAAGATATATCTTTGGTTGAATCTGGCGACAATTATCGAGTTGGTAATAACAAAGGGGTTCCGGACATTACTATTGATGGAGACATTCCATTACCATTTGGCATGTTTCTGAGTCCTAAAAGAACGACAGATAGTGCGTCCAACCAGTTTTGTTTGAAACATTTAAGTTAGGATCAGCAATTTGCGGTCAAATTAGTTTTTGAAACCCGATAAAATGAAAAAAATCATATTATCGCGTTGTCTTTTACAAAAGAAAAATATAACTCGAGAAAAGCTAGCAAACATTCATCAGCAAACATTCAATTTTAACTAAGCTATTTTGGAAAAATAAAAAGTAAATTAAATTTTTTTATGAAATAATAACTCCAAGTTTGAGTTGAATTAGCATCAGCGTCAAGCAGTGGTGGATCTAACGCTTAGCAGACTGAGCAGCTGCTAGGGGCCCCGGACGGCCAAGGGGCCCCGTGTACAAATTTATCCCTCAAAAAATACTTCAAATAAATTTTCCAATATAATGAAATTTCAAAATTTGAAAAAAATCATAAAATTTTAAATAATATTTGTTATTAATGGAAAGGGGGCCCCGTAAAAAAAATTATTTTATAAAAATAACTGAAATAAATTTTGAAATATAATGAAATTATTAAAAAATTCTTTCAATTAATATGCTGAATTCAACGTTAATAAGCGTTTGCAAACATTAGCAGTTTACAGTAATATGTTTGAAAACAATCTGTCATTCGTTTCGTTAGCCACCGTGATATTTCTTCGGACATCCCTGCTTTTCTGTCTTTAATATCGTATCGTTGTTTTGTTGATGAAAGCGCGTGTTTTTATTTTTTTAAAAAGTATTGTGGTCAAATAATTAAAACGTTATTTAGTTGTCTGTTTTTTTCTTTTATTTCAAGTGGTAAACATTTTTATTTACTTTTGATATAAATTCATTAAATGAATTTCATTTTAATTAATTACAAATGGCTTTTATAATTAATTGAATTGTTTCAATATTAAAATTCAAACTTGGCAGATAGATGCTATTAAAACGTAATTATATTTTAATAATTAATTAATTAATTAATATAATAAAAACGACTTTCATAGTGCAAAAATGAAAAGACATCAAAGTGGAGCGGGAAAAAAGGAAAAAAATCTTAAAAATCCAGGAATTTGTTGAAAGTCAGAAAAATGCATTTCATAAATATTTGTTAGCAAATAGCGATATCGAGTTACCTGTGCCATCAACTTCTTCTTTTGAACCTTGTCACAGACCAATAAGTGTTGAAAAAAGGGAAGGAAAAAGTGAACATCAGGTTGATAAAAAAAATAGTGAGATAACAGAAGACAGAGAAAATTCAGAAAAATTGTATAAGAAAAATGAAGAAATTAATGATATAGCCTTATGGCCAGCCAGTTTGTCTGATTCATTTATTGACTATATTTTAAAAAATAAACCAGAAAATATGGGAAATATAGAAAACTTAAAATCGGTGTTTAAAGAAAAAGATGATGTTTACTACAGCAGAGGGCTCTCTAATGATCATTTTTATAGAAAAAAATCAAACGGAGTTTTGGAAAAAAGAACATGGCTGG
The DNA here is from genome assembly GCF_000326865.2 of Helobdella robusta. Lineage (NCBI taxonomy): Eukaryota > Metazoa > Annelida > Clitellata > Rhynchobdellida > Glossiphoniidae > Helobdella > Helobdella robusta. Next base: position 1,768,505 of record NW_008704261.1, on the reverse strand, counting down.
TATTTTCCGAAACTAGCAAGTGCGTTTATTGTTACCCTTGCAAACTTTTCTCCAAGAAAAAAGAACGATTTTTAGGGTTCGTTCCTATAGATAAGCAAAACTCTCCATACTTGGAAAAAGAAGTTTTAGAAACTTTAATGAAATTTGGCCTAGATATTAAAAACTGTCGAGGTCAATCTTTTGACAACGCTTCGAACACGTCAGGAAAGTACTCAGGTTTACAAACACGTATTAAAGAACATAGTCCGAGTGCGGTTTTTATTCCTTGTGCTAACCATTCATTGAATTTAGTTGGAAAGTTTGCTGCTGAGAGCTGTAACACTTTCAATGGTAAATCTAAGTTTTGATTTATTTAAGGTACCAACAAGTTGGGTGATTTGTTCAGGATAGTTATAGGAGACGAAGATATCATCCACGTATCTGGCGTAGATATTTGGTTTTAAATTTGCATTGTTTTTGAATGTTTCATTCTCCAGCTGTCCTAAGTAAAAACTGGCAAATAAGACGCCAAGGGGGGAACCCATAGCGACACCATCGATTTGCTAGTAAAGTTTGCTTGTGAGGCTGTGGAATGGTGCTTCAGTAGTGCAAATTTGAAGAAGGGACTTCAGTTGTGCTTTCGGTATGTTCAATGGAACCATATCTGAGTGGTAAACGGTGTTGATAATTATGTCAATTGTATCATGAATTGGTACATTTGTGAATAATGATTCAACATCCAGAGAGGCAATAAATTTGGATGGTTTATTAATGCTGAGGAGATTAATAAACTCACGGGAAGATTGTAGTGTGTAATTGTTTGGAATATATGGGGTTAAAATTTTGTTCAAGAATTTTGCAACAGGGTAGGTGACAGTTGTAATTTGGCTAATAATTGGTTGGATGGGATGATTCTTTTTATGCGTTTTTATATTTCCTTATAAGTAGCCAGGAGAGTATTCGCTTATAAGTGATGGAAGTTTGTCATCGGTGATGTGCTTTCTTATCTTCTTAATTATTGTGTTTAGTTTAGTTTTTAGTTGAGGAGTGGGATCTTTTTTGATTACTTGGAACTTTTTTGTATCATTGAGAACATCATTGAGTTTTTCATGGTAATCGGCTCGGTCGATAATGACATATTGTGCAGATTTATCTGCGCGTCTTATTACGATATCTTTATTCTCCCTTTATTCTCCTTCATCTCCTCAGAGAGTAGCTTACTTTGAAAACTACCTCGCGTTTTCTTGGCTTCAGCTTGAAGATTATATAAAATATATATAATATATATATATATATGTGTGTGTTGTGTTTGTAAATAAAAAGAATTTGAACATTTAATTTGAATAATTCAGTGTTCAATATTTTAAAAATTTCGCACTTAATATATTAATGTTTGTAACAAATCTGTCGACAAAATATATTCAAATTCGTTAAAAGTTGTTTTTAGTTCAAAGATGTATATCACCTACATAGTTATAAGTTGGAAATAGTTGAAAGTTAAAAAGCCTCTCCACGACACACTAAGTTTGAGGGCCCCAAATTTTTTTCTGCTTAGGGCCCCCGCTTGACTTAATACGCCACTGGCGTCAGGGAACGTTTGCAGTCTTTAAAAACATTTGGTTTTTTATTTAAGGTCAGTGCTATAAGGCGTGCGGATTCACACGGCGAACACGCCGTTGAGATTCTACAAGGCGTGAAAAATCCGCACGGCCAATTGAACGCTTTAATGCTATAAAGCGTGAAATGCTATAAGGCGTTCAAATAGACGTTGAGATAAGGCGTGCGAATCACGGGCGGGTGAATACGACGTTTGAAATTATAAATCGTGAGAAACCCGCCCATCAAATTCGACGTTGAGATGCTATAAGGCGTGCGAATGACGAGTTGGCGAATACGACGTTTAGACGGTGCAAAGCGTGAGAATCGCACGGTGAATTCGACGTTGAGATGAAAATAGAAATTAACTCGCAAGCCGAATTCGACCTTGAGATGCTATAAGGCGTGCGAATCACGAGCGAGCGAATACGAAGTTTAGACGGTGTAAAGCGTGAGAATCGCACGACGAATTCGACGTTGAGATGGCCGAAGTCTGTACAACAAAGTTGACGCTATTTTGATGATACAGGACGCAGTCAAAGCGCAAAATTTGACGTTTATTAAGACAATATAAAGCATTTTTGTTATAGAATGACAATTTTAAAAATAAAAGTTTATTACATCAAATGTCATATAGTAACACACACAGACAAACACACATATTTACACAATAATGCATACAGGTACATTCTTCATATGTTAAGACGAAACAATTACGTAAAGACCCAACCATGACCCATTCTCGTCAACTAAGATTTCACTTGTAACACCAGGCAACCCAAGCGCGCCCATCAGCTCCTCTTCTGGAGTTCTAGTTAACCTGGCATTATGAAATATAATGTCAAATGCAATGGAATTCATGTTAAAATATATAATGATTAACCTCGTTTTTTGCTTCAAATTATATACATCTTTTCTTGCTACAGGAAAAAGAAACGATTGATGTAGGAAATTTGTTACAAGTGGTGGGTTAGCACCAGCGTCGAACATATTTTTAGCCCGCTCCAAAGCAGCTCCTGTTGGGCGTCGGTTATCTGTGCAAATACAGATGCACCAACATCATGGTTGGTTGTGCTCCAAAGACATCTTCTTAATAATAAACTCTTAAAATGTTTAAGCAACCAATTACAAAAATTGCTAGAAAAAATTTCCATTTCATTATTAAATATTTCAATTTTTTTAAACCATTATTTTAACTATAATAAAACAAAATTTAATTATCATTATTCATTATTAAAAATTTCAATTTAATTTTTTAAGTATTATTATCACTATCAACATATAACAATAAACAAAATTTAATTATAACTAACCATCATTAAATATTTCAATTTATATTTTAAAATATTATCGCAATCAATTTAATTTTTAAAATATTATCACAATCAATAAACAACAATAAACAAAATTTAATTGTTGCAAAGATTACTAACACTACCTTCCGATTTTTGCAGTATGCCAAATAAACTGCAAATTTGCAGACGGCTTTACATTTTCATAGTGCTTACAGACCCACCTAATGTAGTAACCATTGTTGAATATACAAAAATTAACAGTGTATAAAAATTTTAAATATAAAATATTTATTATAATTGAAATAAAGGCTTGAAAATATTTTAAAAATATAAAAACAACTTCTGACTGTAAAGCATATCTGGATCAAGATCAACAATTTTGGCGTTTTCCAGAAGATATTTTTTGTTAAAATTTTTATAACATTTTCTTTAGTGTCACGCTTCATTGGATTTTTTTAAAACTTTCTATCACTTCAACTACTTTATCAATATTCACAAATTTATTTCGCAACTTAAATGACTCATTTTTATTTTCTCAAATCAGAGTGATAAAGTAACAATCTAATTTTTTTAAATTAAATTAAACAAAACAATCAAAATCAAATGAATTTTCAAAAGACTTACCGCTCACAACTGAAGGAAGAAGGAAAATGAACTCTTGTCAAAGATAATAAATTAATAAATATTAGTATTTCGAAGCGCAAATAAAGATTTATTAAAAAAAATTAATTTAAAAAAATTTATTTTCGATTGTAAGTAATGGAAATTTTTACAAATACTTGTTCAAATAATATTTGGCATAAAAAATGTTTTGAGCATATTTTTCGTTCACACGCCTTATAGCAGTCTAATAAAGGCAAAACTTGACTTTCAGACCTATGTTATATGTTTACATTCATCATCTCTAATAAAGAGTAAAATAAGCTCCTCTTACTGAAACTCAAAAAGTGGATTGAAATCAAAATAGATGCATGTATAGATAGATAGATTTATTATTTTAGTTATTCAACTTAATTTTCTTTTTTCAATTCAATTATTTTTATTTAATTATAATTTATTTATATATTTTTATTATAATTGGTACGTATAATTTAGTAAATTAAACCTTTTAAATTGTTTAAAACACTAAGCAACATATATTCAATATAAAATTAATAATAATTATAAAAAAATAATTCAAAATATGTTGCTTTAATAATAAATTACAAATAGAACAAAAATTTCTTAGATAGCATATAAAATAAAAGAAAAAAAATGAAGAAATTTTTAGTATTATACAAAGTAAAACAAAAATTGCAAAATTTAGTAAATAAAACTGTTTAAATTGTTTAAAACACTGGGCAACATAATCAATATAAAATTAATAATAATGATTAATTAATAATAATTCAAATTATTTAACAAATATTGTGTTTTTGGTGTATGTGCCTAATAATATTACCGAATGGTAGGTGGCCATACCGTTCGCGCCACATAAATTCTGCCAAGTAAGTGTGCCTGAGGGACTTCGATGTACCGTACATTACTTTGAATTTGGCTTTCAATCATGCCCACATGGATTTAACGTTTTGGATGTGTGCTCCTGTCACTGGATCAACAAAATTTTGGGAATGGTTGACTGTCAAATGAGTGTAGCCCATATTCCCCAACTAGCTATAGACACGCCACTCATCTGACACGATGGTTGTGCCAGGAGCAATCCACTTTTGTATTGACGGCAACAACGTCCGTGACTTCTTCCACAAAACAAAGCTTTGTACCACGTTGGATCCATCCAAAAATCCAACCTTCATTGGCACCCACATTTCTCCCCCTCCGGTATTTCGCTTTCAATAATTTTGACTCATCAATCTCAACAATTGTGCCATGAAAATTTAATTAAACCTATTTTAATTAATTTATTTTAATAAATTTTAATATATTTATTTAATCAATATATTACTAACATATTTAAATACGAAATAAACGTTTTAAATTTTTTCTATTTTAACCTCAGTCAACTTTCTGCATATTAGTAGGAGGCACTTATGTAACTCTCTATTCGTAATTAAAAACAAATTTTAAACAAAGTTGTAGGTCTGAAACTCAAGAATTGCCACTATCTGTTTTAAAATTAAATACATTTTAGATTTTATACAATAAAAATAGGTTATCAAATGTTTCAGCATATTTGTACAAATATTCACTCATTTAAAAAATAAATTGTCCTTGTTTCCCCCTAACACCCAACATTCACCCCACTTTAGGTAATTTTGGTTTACAAATGCATAGCATAGTCAATAATTTGTTTTACTTTCTTAAAATTGCTATATAAACTACTAGTATAACTGTCAATTTTATTAAAAAAATTGCATACTATAATTAGGCTCATAAGGTTGCTAACGAGTTGCAGATTATGAGAATAAAAATGAAAAATTTTTTTCATGCATTTTTTTTCTAGTGCATCTACCTAGTGCATAATCATAGAATGTTAAGAATATTAAAAAAACAAACAAAACAATAATAGAAAAAGAAAAAGTACCTTTTAGAAAGTGAAATCGGTTTATATAAGAACATATATGTACTCCTTCGCCGTAATCCGTATTGCAAGAAATAAATCTAACCTTTTTTCTTTTTTTAACTTAAAGTTGTTGAACGAAAAAAATTAATAATAATTAAATCTTTCACTCCTGTGAGGCATATATGTGACAGTGAAAAAAAAACAAAACAGGCCAAAGACAATGTAACGCACAGTTTACGCGCATTAAATTACTGTATCTCTGCTTCAAGCTAAAAAACATACACCGCGATCATATATATAGATTATAGAATATATTGGAAGTCCCTTATTATCAATACATATACTATGTGAAGGGGGGCTGTAATAATTTTAAAATTTTTGATAATTCCGCCATCTTTTTTGAAAACGAACATGTTTCGTAAGTTTTGTGAGCAATATTAATTCAATTAAACAAATTGCTAAAATTTGCTTAGAGGTTCAAAAATATTTATCAATGTACAAGTTGTCCCAGGATTACTTAGTTACTAATGCTGTTCGTTTTGTGTTACCAGATGTGAATATTTTCAGAAAGCCTAGAAATATTAATATATCTAGTGAGGCTTTTGGTAACATTGAAAAGTAAGTTTTTTATTTCTAATTATTTTGTTTTAGGCAAAATCTTATGTTGGTACTGGGAAAATCAATTCAAATAGATTACTAGTTGATTGACAAAAACCAAACATTATATATTAATAATAGAAATTTTTTCAATCATTTTTGTTTGTTAATCATTTCAAAATAATTTTCAATAATAAATATTTTAAAAACATTTATTTTAATGTAATGTAGATAAAATATCAAAATTAAAAAAATTAAAATTTGTTATTCATTTCAAAATAATTTTTAATAATAAATATTTTAAAATCAGCTTACGTTCATTATTTTAAAAATAAAATGTTAATCTATTTCATTATTAAAATAAATCATGATCAATCAAATTAATTTTTATCGTCAATAAATTCATGAACTAATAAAAAAGAGTTTAGGCTTATAAATTATAAATTTTTTTAAAGTGAAAAACTATAAAATAAATTTTTTATCTACAAATAAATGACATTTTTAAAAAAAATGAAAAATTAGAAACTGTGCTTTAAAAATCATTTAAAATTTTACAAAACAGGAACAATTAAAAACCGCATTTTTAAACATCATTTATTTATTATATTACAACAAGACAAGAACAAGTTATAAAAAAGGGGAGGAGCTAAATGAGCCCAAATTTACCTAGATATATTTTTAACTCTTTGTTTACCATTTTATGAATTGCCCAGTACTGATCTAAGATTTTATCTTCAGTTTGTATAAAAGATGAAATTTTAATGGAAAGTGTTCACATTTTAAGGTACAATTTCTTGTCAAATTTGGTTGAAACATTGACAAAAATGCTTTGGCGATTGGGTGATGTCAAAAGTGTATTCCAACATTGATTGTGAGGTATGCAGCGATAGCCTCATCACTCAATCCAAAAATGAGAATTGCAGTTGTCATCAGCTATCACTAAAAGATATTGTTGTTTATTGTTACTTCTCTGTTGATGTTATTAAGGTTAGCAAACGATCTTACTATTATTTTTATCTAATTGTAGATGCAATGATAAATTTTCTATATGAAAACAATGTGATTTAATTTTTAATATAATTAAATTAAACAATTCCAATTTTTATTTAATTTTTTTAAGGTCTGTGCAATGGCTGAGAAAATATTAAAGAAAATGAAAGTAGAGATAACTGTTGAGTTTGAAGGCTAAAATAGAAATATTCACAAAATATAGTTTGAATCATGACCCACATATAATGGATCCTATAGATGATGGAATATATTGTCATTTGAATTATGTAATTATTTTAATTGCAGAGCAATATTATCATTTAAGACATAACTATTACAGAAGCACAATGAACGTTGAGTTGCGAAATATGAGGGAAGACAAAATTTTAGTATGTTAATATTATTTTCTGGATTATAACATTGAGTAAATTAATTTTATTTTTCTTATTGTTTCCCTTAATCCTTTTTTAAGACGTCAATTTAATATTATTTTCTGGATTATGACAACAAATCAAAGTTATTTGTTATATAGTAGTATGTATGACATTTTATTAAGAGTGTATTATATACTCACATTTTTTTATGTTTTTTGTTCATTAGTTTGCGTTTGTGTAAATTGTTTATATACAGTCAAGGTGTTATATATTTTTTAATTTCTGCCTTTTTTATTTTTTCATTAGGTTGCATTTGTACAAATTTTTTTCATTTATATGATATGTATATTTTGAATCATTATTATTTTTTTTATTATGCATGGATTTTTATTAATGCATATTCAACATTACATATCATTCAATCGATCAATTAAAAAATAAACAAATAAATAAATAACTTATTTTTCTACTTTTTTTTCAAATTCTTATTTTTAATTATGATTTTTCAATAGTTTTGTTGAATGATTCATTCGTTAATTGTAATAAGTTTGTATTTCTACTGTTCATATGTGTAGAAAATGAAGTATGGATAGCAGGGATTGCCTTGCACTGGTAAAGATTGTTTAAATAGTTTTTCATAGCTGTCTTGTTTTATCTCATTTTGTCTCAAATAGTTAATCTAATTTAAAATTTCGTTAATTTTATAACAATTTTTCCTCTGATTATGATCTCAGTCATTTATTTATCTAAATCTCTTAGTCATATTTTCAGTATTACTATTTTTATTTTATGTTTTTATTTTTTTGATTTTGATTGGTCATGTCTTCGCGTTTGTAATTTTGTAATTTGTTTCCATTTATCTATATGCAATCAAGGTTGTCCTGTTTATGACATTAAACTGACCCTCACTGCCTTGTGAGTGATGTTGGATCATCAAAGGCTAGGCCCACCGCTTATAACTGTGGTTGCGTAAGGAAGGGCGTCCTGCGTAAAAATTAGCCAAATAAATTACTTATGATGACAGAAGTGACAATGGTTTCATTATAGGTAGCCAAACGGCAACCCCCGATCTCGGGGAAAATGTCGTCTAAACGTGTGTTGTTGTTGTTGTCTATATGCAATCAAGGTGATATAAGAGAATAAGTGATTTAATTCAATTTTATTTTATTATATATGACATGTTTTAAGTTTTGCCTTTCTTGATTTTTTTTCATTAGTTTGTATTTGTATAAATTGTTTCCATTTATATAAAATCAAGGTGATATTTGACATTATTTTATTTCATCAAATCAAAACAAAAAAATCAAAGAAATGATATCGATGAAAAGAAATGATCTTGAAATCGAAAAAAAAATTTGGTTTTCTTGTAATGATTACAAGTGACAATTGTAAAAATGAGAGCTTATTTTAAATATTTTAGTGCATGTAAACTCACATTCATATTACAAATCCAAAAAAACCAAAAATGAAATCAAAATTATTAAGTAATCAACTCTTTTACATTTTTATCAGAATGTCGTTTGTAATTATTGAAACACAAATATATATATAGACCCACGTAAAACATACTTATTCACACTCACACATATATACACACACATGCACACACACACACACACACGTACATAAACCCACACACAAAGTTACAGGGGTTTACATGTTAAAAAGTAGGATTTAATATCTTTTTTAAATTTTACAACGGATTTTGCTTTTAAATATTCAGGTAATTTGTTCCACGTCTTAGGTCCGACGACTCTTATGCTACTATTGATAAATTTCAATTTGTTTTTTTCAATATCAAATGTTGAGGTATGTCTCGTGTGTTTTAACTGGATTGCGTTACTATAAATAAACAAATTATTAAAATTTTTTTGAATTTAGTTGTTAATAAGTTTAAATATAAATATTGAGATGCATGTGTAATAAATTTGTTTTATTGAAAGTAGTATGAGAGTATTATATATTTTAACAATATATATATATATATATATATATATATATATATTGTGCTGTCTTTAATAATATATATATATTATATTATATGGTATATTAACGCCAAACATTCGGTAGAATTTATAGAATATTGTAAAAATTATGGTCTATTACCAACATATATATATATATTTTTACAATATTCTATAAATTCTACCGAATGTTTGGCGTTAATATGTTTGTAGTTCGTTTTTTCGATTTTTCTCACTAAAG
>NW_008704261.1:1719066-1758919 GCF_000326865.2 Helobdella robusta | reverse complement strand
CCTTTTCTTCATCATAGCAAAGTAGATGAAGCTATCCTTAAAATTGCAGAAGCAGTCCTAATTGACATAAATATACAACAAAAAATGACAACCTCACTTCCAACCCAGCGCTTAACCAACAATAAAACCAAAGAAGTAATAAAAACTAACATTGTAAATAGTGACAAAGAAGAATATGATGCTATCGATGAAGAAAAGGAGACCAAAGAAGATGACCAGCCAATAAAGAAACCTGACACCTAATTTCCATCTAAATTCACTTTGACAAAGTCAATCTCCATCTAAATTCATTTTGACAAAGTCAATATTTCCCTATATAAACAGCAGAAAGCACTGATAATGATTCATTCGGAATCGAAATATGGCCTTATTTGCAGCATGAATTCGGAAAATAAATTTATTTTGAATTTTAATAAACTAAACGTTCACCAAAAAATTTTAGTGAGAAAAATTGAAAAAAAGATTAGGCAAAAGAGTGTTTAACATGATTCAGTTTTATCTTGATTCAGTTACAAACAATAACTTATAAAAACGCACACACACACATATATATTTATAATTGTATTGTTCCTCCTACTGTTTTATTTTCATTTTTAGTTTTTGTTTTAAAACTGTGGTCAAAGCTACCGTGTTTAATTTTACAAATATCTAACTATGAGCTATTTAAAAAATTGATTTTGACTAATTAAGAACAACTTTTTATTACAGGATATGATTTAATTATTTCAATAATTTAAGTTATTTCATAAGGAAAAACTTTGAATATGAATTCAATTGTTTTTTTTTTAACTTGATAAATTTGATGGTCATTTTTGTAATTAAGTAATTTCTGCTCATTTTTGGTTTAATTTAACTTTATTTCATTGCCTAGCTATACGATTTTATTTTCATTTATGTTGTTATTTTCATGTTGGTATATGTTTTTACATGGTTTTGGTGGCCCTACAAGCTCGTTTGAGCTTCTGTGTCTCCATGTTTTTTTTTGCTGAATAAAATTGAATTGAATTGAATATACATGTATGTATATCTACATGTATGTATGTAAATATATATAACTATAGTATTATTTAGATATCATTCTTTTGACCGCTTTTATTGTTATAAGTGTTTATTTTTAGTGTTTTTATTGCTAGTCAATTTTTATTTATAAAATAACATTTGTTACATTTTGTTGATATGAATGCGGACACTAACTATTCCAAAAGATGTCTTTAATTTTATTCAAGTCGTCGAATATTCAGGTTCTAGATTTAAACAATTTGTTAATGTGCAAAAGAAGTAAATAAAACTCCAGACGCTTTAGTTTGTTCAATGTTTTTCATTGTATGTAGAAAAATATAAATATATAATAAACTTATTCAATTTAAAAGCGTAATACAGTTCAGTAGATAACTCGGTTTCTGCTTTGACTAGACTAAACTAATTTTAACAAATATTTATTTATTCAATCGCTAGTTGAATCAATTTTTATTGAGATTCGTATTTTTTCTTTTTACAATAATTGTTTTGTATATTTTAATTGCCCCAAAAAATTTTCAAAGTTATATTTATTAAATATAAGCTATATTACTTTGTCGCAAAAAACACTAGAGTTTATTTTCAATGTAACCTATATATAGTTACAACTTAAACGCTTTTTTATCTATGCTTCTCAAAATTATAGTTCTGCATTATTGCGGTCCCCGGTCGCCCATCATATTGCCGGCCGCTAAATTCTATATAATGTTGATTTCCCATATATGTATTCTATATATATGACCGCGATGTTCCCGTTAAATTCGTTGCTGGTCAGCGGAACCAAAAAGTTTGAGAAGCACTGATGTAAATCAGAAAAGGTAAAGTGCACGATGGTTGCAGAAAAAATTACACTACTTTAATTAAAGGAAACTTGATCAGAGTTTAATTTAAACAGATTGCATCCAAATATCAACAGTACAGGGTTGTTAATAGAAAAGTAGCCGTAGCGGCACTACAGTAGTACTACTTTTAAAGCTGAAATAAAATCGTTGCCGCTACTTTTGAGTCAAAATTTTCTAATGACCACAAGAGTGCGTATGTGTGTGTGTATGTGTCTTCTTTTTTAACGCACACGTACATGATTTGAGTGAGTTACAGAGGTAACTGACATTTTGATCAAATTCAATTTTTCTAAATTTTTGAATTTATAAGTTGTTTTTCCCATTTCACGAACAGTGATTTCCCATCCGCTAAAATTTCCATTCCAGAAAAATAGGTTTTGCAAATCTCCATGCTCACTTAACTCGATCAAATAGGCTTTGAATGTTGAAAACTGAAAATAATTTTTTTTTTGAAGATTTTAACGGCACTGCAGCTCCCAAGATGGTGCTATAATGTGCCAGTAATTTTAATATTTTTTTCTTAATTTTTATTTTATTTTATTTTTTTGTTCATAATTATGTAGTTATTATTATTACATCTTCAAAATCAAACACAGTCGAAAAGGAAGAATTCGATCAAAATATATCAAGACATCAATCCAGAAAAATGAATGATAATCTTTGACTTAAGTATATTTTAAGAGGTAAGGTTGTAATAGTTTATTCCAGTCTTTTTAAGTTGACGGGTAACAGATTCAATAACCAAACCATAGACCAGAAGTTGACATCAGCGCGAAGAGAGAAAACCCACCTACCGTTCGCCAGTCCCACAAACCAATGACTCTCACTCCAGTGCATTCACTCTACTTCAAAAACGTTTTGACTATTTAAGTTCCTGGTATGTTGCTTGATTTTTCACCATGGAGGCCACCCATAGACGGCATTCGACCCAAAATTGAAAAGATTATAAAGATTAAGGATAGAGTGGTGTGATTCTCTCTTAGCGGCACACGAGCTTACACCATGGTATTTAGCCACTGTAGATTCTTGATGCACCTTGAGAGAAATGCAAAACTGCACAAATCCTCTCGAAGATATTAGAGTTTCCACTATGGTATTCAGCCGGAGCAGATTCTCAACACATCCGGAGCGAACCGTACAGATGTAAAAAAAAACCCCATCAATGGCGTTTGAGCCTCCACCATGGTATTTAGCCATAATAGATTCTTGACACACCTCGAGGGATTTTTTAGCCTCAATCAAGAGAAATGATTAAACCCCCTACAGTATCCGAGTCTCCACCAAAGTGCCTATCCACAGCAGATTCTCGACATACTTTCGGGAAAATGTATATCTTCTCTTTGTCATATCTGAGCCATCAATACGAGGCATGTCCACAGTAAAAAACCTGACACGCCACGCAGGATGATTAATATTTTCCTATTTATGTTGGTGAAATGCACAAAGAGAAAGCCACAGATCAGTAAGATCAGCAAACCAGCCCGGATTCAACTCCCAAGACAGCGCCATTCCCAGCAACTCTAGCCACAACACAATCATCGAATCCAAATTCCCGTCAGTTGTAGAATACAAGTAATTTATATAATTAAGCTTCTTGGTGTTAAAAGTTAATTGGCTCAATTCTCCTAGACCAATGCATCGACACAGCCCAATCAAGAAACCTTCCCTCGACTGCATGATTTCAAGAGCTGTTTCATTGAAAGTTATATCATATCAAAGTAATTAATCTTTTTTAGGTATTCTATCATTGAAATGATATTTTCTTTTATTTTCAAAATGTCAACTAGATTACCAGGCAAGGATAACAAAGTTCTTTTTCTTTTGTTTTATTGCAAATAAATTTATGTTTAATAGTTAATTTATTTTTACAGAATTGACAAATTGGAATTTCTTTTTTATTTAAGAGATAATTGTGAGTGAGATTAGTGTGACCTATCATGATTCTATAAATTTTGTTTACAATAAATCTATTGTTAAATGTATTAATATTTGTTTTTGCAATGTTTGGTTGTATTTGCTGGAGATGTGTTTTTGTTTGATCCCATTCTGTTTGCCATAATGTTATTAGATATTTTACAATGTTTGGTTTTAAATCAGAATGTGGAATCGCAATATCTGTTATGGGGATCTGGTGAGCTTTTATTGCTAACATGTCAACCTTTTCATTGCCAATTAACCCTATATGACTGGAGATCCATACTATTTGGATATTACATTTATTTTGTATTAACTTGTGTATTTTAATTTTTATATTTTTTATAAGTTCATTGTTTAAGGGCTAGTACAGTTGACAAGGAATCTGTCATTATGATATATCTTTTATTATTTTCATTTGTTAGTTGATCTAAAGCTAGATTTATTGCTTGAAGTTCTGCTGTATAAATTGATGTATTATTTGGTAAATGTTGTTGGATATATTGTTTTTCTATAATAACTGCAGCTGTTGTTGAGTCATTAATTTTGGATCCATCAGTGTATATAATTATTTAAGTCTTGTAATGAAATAGAAATTCATTGACTTTTGTTTTAATTATATTTGCGTCTGTTAATTTGTTGTATTTTGTTAGGTAGGCGTTTATTGTTGGTTGGTTTAATCTCCATGGAGGAAAATTTTCTATTGATTTATTTAAAATATTATTGAATATTTTTGTATGATTTTCTATTCGTAAACTGAAAAGTTTAATTGTCTTAGGTTTTTTATTAAAAAGGTTTTTATATATTGATGGGAAAATATATTGGAATGCCGAGTTAATTGTATTATAAATAGTTTTGTAATAATAGTTTAATGGTAGTTTTTATTGGCGTATCATTAAAAGCATTTCCATGGCCAGAACTTGTACACTTACTGCTGGTGAAGTTCTATGGGCACCTAAACATCTTCATGAATCAACAATGATTCATTTATAATAATTTAAATTTATTTTAATTAAATAATTTAAACTTAGAATATCAAACTAATAATAATATAAATAATTTTAATAATTTAATAATTTTTTTCGTAGTATTGCAAATATTTTAGATAATCGATTTAAAATTAAATACGCACTAAGAATTAAGTAGAAAATTTCAGTCAAAATGAGAAGAGAAAAATATTTCTAAAACATTTTTTATATTATATTATATTATATATAGCTCGACAGCAAATTGCGGTAACGATAGCGGTAGCGATTTGGTCGCTATTTTTCATTGAAGTAGCCATAGCGGTTGCGGTGCTACATTTTACTTGCAGTCTTCTTTTTTCTTTCTTGTGCCTTATCCATTCAGAATATTGGCGACCACTTGCAGTAACGCTAACGATATCGGCGCTCCTTTATACGATTAGCGTTAACAACTCAGAAACAGTGATGGTGAAAGCAGTTTGGTTAAAAAATTTTTGAGGTCAAAAACAGTCTTTTAGCTGGAAAATAAATCGTTTTATGTTGCTGTAAACTTTAACGCTTGTCACTAACAACACCAATGTTATGGCTTCATTGATCTCTTTATTTCCAACATCAGTGTTGTAGGTTCCAACGATCGTAAAGTTAACGTTATTCCATAGGTTCAAGATTTCCGATTGATGAGCACAACCGCTTCAATCCACCAATCCTTATATAGCTTCTACAGTAGATTTTTAGTTACAGATACAGATTAGATATTTTTTTAAAATTCTCTATACTATACAATCCAAAGATTACTAATATAGCAAAGATAACAATGATAAAAATAACAAATAATATAGCACAATTTGATCATTCCGGCGGTTACAACAATATGCTAGCAACCATGGGTGAAAGACAACAAACATCCAGACAGATGTGACATGAGACACGATTCAATCAAAAAAATATGTGAAAAGCATTGTGGGGAATCAGAATAATGGTTGCAAATGGAAATGACTCCACACCATTGACTGTCTAAAACGGATTACTCAATTGTTACGAACTTGTACACCCTAAGGCAGTTTACTACAGAAAATGCCATACTGATATTTTTGTTAGTTTCTATAACGAACCTGTTGTTCTGTTGATTTGAATAAAAATGAGGCATTCGAAAGGCTTCGTGCGTGGCTGGAAGAAACAGACATTGAGTTGATAACATTAGAAAACTTAGTAAACAAGGTAGGGTTTTTGGCTTTTATGAAGCACTGAATACACCCTGCAGTTGTGACTGTGACTGTAAGAAATGGTTAAAAAAAAGCTGTTTGAAAGGTATAATGAACATATCTCTTTTGCTGAATTAAAAGGGAAAAAGTTATATTCTGGAAAAAATGGCTTTATACATTTTGAATATCAAATGGTATGAATCCAGAAAAGCAAACCGATAAAAACGAGAACGAGTAGTCATAACTGCTGCAATGCTTTTCATATGTGAAATTTGTCAACAGGAGTATAGCATGAACACATATCCAGATAATTCACAATTTAGCATTGATCGCAGTAGAGGAATGATTCCACAACTGGTTATGTGTTTTTAGAAAATTTGATAATTAACAGAACAAAGGTTACCAATGGTAACAGCATAGTGCAAGCATGCATTTTTATCCATATTATTTGGAATTGGAGTTGATGCTCAAATATTGAATGCTAATCTTAAAGTGTTTGTGTATTTGTATAGAGTAAAATGATGGCACTTATTGTCATCTTGCTTCTACCTCGAATCGTTCAATGTTGACAGAACAGTTACTACCTACAACATTTGCAGATAAGTTTCATAGCTATCAAGTTCTGCAATGGAAAAACAATTATATATATATATATATATATATATATATATATATATATACGTTAATGTTAATGTTTATTCATTAAAAATAGACAAGATATTATCTTTTGAATTCTATTGAAGTTATGAGATGTTGCGTTTCTTTTCAAGATTTCCATATTATTCTTTATTAATTTCTTAATTAAATTTCTAAAAGTCATTTTTTAGCTATTTTATCAATTAATTTATTTACAGACGTTTCGACGAAAATGCGTCATTAATAAAGAAATGTTTAAATAAATTTGTATCTATGGTTTCAAACAAATGTGAAAAAAATGCAAAAATTGAGTAGAGTCAATGTTAGTGGAGAATTTTGTATATTAATCGTATGTTTTACTAAAAGCTTGTAAAGAAGATATATTTTGAGCCAGGGTGTTCACTGTCTGCCTGAAACGTAACAAACAAAAAATCACCAATGGCAACGTGAGTAAAATAGATCAATGCATGCAAAGGTACTGAACCAACGTCGTACGCGCATTATAAAACTAATACAATAAAGCGTGAACCTTTCTTTTTGCTTTCCACGTCAGTATTTAAAATCTATATAAATATCATATATATAAAATAAGATAAGCCTTTGCATTATAAAATGCATGTAGCTTGATAATTAGCATATTGCGCTAGAAGCTAGTTGGCACTTGTGCTTATAAAGGGTAATTAGCATATTACGTGTATGTTCCATTAACCTATCAAAATCCATCCATCATCGACACAGACAGTGGCGGATCTAGAAGGAGGGGCCGGGAGGGGACTGGCTCCCCCACATGAGCGTTATTTGTGTTAAAAGTCGTTGTTTTAACGGAAAAAAGTAGTGTTTTTGAAGGGGAGTGTTTTTGAAGGGGAAATTGACATTATAAGCCCATTAGCAGAAATGTTGGCACCCCAGTGAAAATGTTGGCCCCCGTGAGCACAGAAAAATTGCCGCCCCCCCTATTCAACAAGTTTTTGTCGGAAGTTCTTCCCACCCCTCTGGTCATCAACTTTTCTTTGGAAATCCCACCCGGTCATTAACTTGTCGAAAAATTCTCCCCTAGTCGTCAAATATTAGTTCTGGTCAAAAATATTTCTAAATCTTGGCTCCCTCCGCCAAAGTTGTCTAGATTCACCACTGGGCACAGTCCATTGAATTAGCGTGCTTTAATATCTTTAGATATTTTATTTGTTTATTTTTTAATTTAAGATACGGTCTATAGAAGTCTTCAAACTGACAAAATTTTAGATTTGTGAAACACAATATAAGTCGCGTTTTTGCAAACGTGCCCGAAAAGCCTCTATGATCTATTCATAATTGTGCATTTAAAAAACAGAGCAACACATATAGCAATTGCTTTAAAAACAAAATGTGAACGAATTAGGGGAGCAAAATGTTTACAATTTGTTGTAATTTCGATTATTCCCATATTGATATTACATCATTATTTTTCAACTATTATGGCATTGTTTTTCAATATCAACTAAATGACTAATGTATTTCGTATAATCACAAATAATTAGCTCTTCAAATTTTTCATTTGCCTGGGCAATCATTTTTATACCCGTTGTTTTCACAAAAGCTGTGATACATATAACATATACATATACTCAACAAATAGGTTTAAAGCAAGGTTTAACATAATATGAATATCAAGCATGTAGTTATTTTTTTAACGTATCATATTAACTTCTATTTTCTAATACTTTACAAACATTTATTTATTTTTAGCACGTTATATATTACAGAATTTAACATTCATATTGCTAGAAACATTGTCAAAGAATAGCAATTAAAAACCTTTGTTAAACAAAAATCCTTACAGGTTTAACATAATATGAAATCAAGCATGTAGTTATTTTTTTTAACGTATCATATTAACTTCTATTCTATTTTTTAATACTTTACAAACATTTATTTATATTTAGCACGTAATATATTACAGAATTTAACATTCATATTGCTAGAAACATTGTCAAAGAATAGCAATTAAAAACCTTTGTTAAACAAAAATCCTTACCAGTGCAGCTTTACTGTTTAGATGAATGTTTGAAACGTCTTTCCTATAAGTATCCACGTTTGTGATTGGTACTAACAAAACACCTGGTTTATTTACAATATAATGGTAGTCACATTGGTAGTCAAATGACTTTCTCAATAGAAATTTTTGACGAAATGTTATATCTTCCATTAATTTTGTCAACGATTTGCTGCATAATTTTTCAATTGCCACAGAGTGACGCTTAAGTCGAACAGATTGCAAAATTTCAAAAAAATTGTTATCCTTTTTGTTTCCCTCACGTGTGAGCATATTTTTTGCACTTGTTTTTCCAACACACGATTGAGTTTTTGATTCAAATAGAGTTTCTTGCGATGAAAACAGATTAGGAGAACTATGTTTTCGGGTTTTTATGTTAAAATTTATATTTTGAAACGACAAATCATCAAAAGATGTTGAAGACATATTTTTACAAGTTGAAGTTTTATTAGAAAGAAAATCGTAATTTCCTCTGAGAGAAAAATTTTGTTTCTTCGATATCAATGGAAAATGTAATAATTCACCTACAATATCAAACTTTTCATTATCGATAAGAAAAGACTCTTTGGGGCTATCACCATCACTATCATCACTATCATCGTCATCATATCCATCCTTTAAAAAGTTTTCCCCGAACGTAAAGTCATCTGAACTATTTTCCGTTAAAGATTCTATGGATTTAAGTTTCAAACGTAACTTGACATCCGATAACATTTTTGATGACTCGTTATTAGTTTGATCCATATGCATTTGGTAATTTGTTAACTTTGAGTCTTTTAATATGTCAAAAGTAGCAATATCATTCTGTCTATTGGATGATTTTTTATCGTTGTAAAAATCTTTAGTAACATTATTTTCCGGAATACAAAAACTACATGCAAAACTATCATCAGTTTTTAATTGAGACGAGGTTTCAAAGTATTTATTTTCGGGAGAGCTATTAGATCTTAGTCGGTTATCAATGTTGTTGACACATTTGATCGAAAAATTGTCGTTTTTGTCAAATTTATTGTTGTCATTTATTGTTGTATTAACAATTACATCAGCCTTAAACAACTGTTTTGAGAGGTCGATAAGACTGGTAGAAAGAAATTTCAATTTTTTTTTTTTTTGTAATTTTGAAGACTGTTCGCAACTAGAAGAATAACTTGACAATAAACTACTTTGTTGCTTTATGTTTTTATTGTGAATTTTCAAAGAAGATTTCTGATTATTTCCCATTCGTTTTATGAATATAAGTTTATTTTTGTATATCTCTATCTGATTATTTATATAATTGAAAATACTATAATAAATTATTTTTTTTTACTAAATAAACTTAGCGTTACCCACGTTTAATATATTTTACATTCATTTAACATAAATTAATATAATTAATATAAATAATTAACTAATCGATTGCAAAGTGTCGCTAATAAAAAAATTTAAGTTAATTATATTTAATAGAATTTGTTGATAACATGATTGATTATAAAAATATGAATATAAAATACAAATACAAAAAACAACGGATAAACCAGGCAAAGACTATTTATATTGGATTCTTTAAAAATCCACGCTATATGCTTTACAGCCACAAATATATATATATATATATATATATATATATGTATATAAATATATATGTATATAAATATATATGTATATATATATATATATGTATATATATATATATAGTTTTCAAGAAAATCAACCGCGTTAATATAATTATTATGTTTATACATTAATTTTTCAAGTTTTCTAATTAAAATTTTACTATAATTATTTAATTTATTAAGTAAAAATCTAAAATTATTCTGAATATATATATATATATATATATATATATTGCGTGATGTTGCGTAAATTTTGGAATGAAAATTTTATACAGTATTGAATGAGAATGAATTCTACTGAATTGTTGGCATTAATCGAACTCACTTCAATAACAATGAAGAAAAAAGAAATGACAACAACAAAGATAAAAAATACGACACTAACTATTAACTCACTTTGCCAAAGAACTAACTTAGCTTGGTTTAAAAAAACTTTATAAACCAAACCCACACTGAAGATGAAGTGGGATAAATCGAAATAAGGCGTTATCTGCATGATGAAACAACCGTTTCATTAAATTTTTATGATGAACTTGAATATAATTCTATTTTCAACAAATTTAACAATCTCCAGAAAATTCTGGTAAGGAAAATTGAAGTAACAAACTTTAAATTGATTAATGCCACCATTTTGGTAGAATTCATACAATACTGTATTATATATATATATATGTTGGTAACAGACCATAATTTTTACAATATTCTATAAATTCTACCGAATATTTGGCGTTAATATGTTTGTAGTTCGTTACTTCAATTTTCTCACTAAAATTTTCTGGTGAACGTTAAATTTATTGATTTTTATTTTGAATTTTAATAAACTAAACGTTCACCAAAAAACTTTAGTGAGAAAAATTTAAAAAACGAACTACAAACATATTAACGTAGAATTTATAGAATATTGTAATATATATATATGTATATGTATATATATATATATGTATATATATATATATATATATTTTGGTAACAGACTGTTGTTAACGCAACATTTCAAAAATTCAACATTACTTTCAACATTGTTCAACTTTTTCATATTTCTTTTTAATTTATTAATTTCCGAGAAATTAGACATTTTATTGTTTTTTTTTTTAAATTTTTATTAAATAAATTTGCAAATAGCTATTTCGAGTTATAAATAACTCATCTTCAGTGCATTATATGTAGGTATGTAAGATATTTGATATAAAGGAACAAGTAATTATTAATTTATATAAATTATTTAATTAAATCAGAAAACCAATAGAGTAAATATAATAACTATAGACAATATAAAACGCGATTTTAAAAATTTTTAAAATTTTAACGGCAAGATTGTTTATATTATGGTTGTTAAGGTAAATATCAACGCTCAGCCGAGAAGCGCGAATTAATTTATTTAATTAACTATATATTATTAATATTATTTTGACAATATTTAAAAACATTATTATTATTATTATTGTTAACGTTATTATTATTATTATCATCGCTGTGGTTCTTCTTGCTTCTTGTGAGGATGTTCCATTTGCAAGTGACATTTGCGCTGTGGGTTGTGGCGTTGGTATCTACATTGTTGGCACTGTTGTTGTTGTTATTGTTCATGCTGTTGTTGTTGTTGTTGGTGATGTTGTTGTTAGAGTTGTCACTATTGATGATGTTCCAATTGCAACTGATATTTGCGCTGTGGGTTGTAGCATTGGTATCTACAGCGTTGGCACTGTTGTTGTTGTTGATGTTGAATTTGTCACTATTGGTATGGTTTTTGTTTACATCATCATTGCTTGATATTATTATTTCAAGTGGCACGGACATGGCCCCTTGCCAAACAAATACATATCAGATGGAATTTGTAAAAACAATGTCAACGGAATTTGAACTGAACGTGAACACGTAAACTAATTTTGATTTAACAAGTAAAATGGATCCAGCTGTACAGATAAACAAATCAAGTACAAATTAGAAATTAGATGGGCAGCTGAACTTGGAATCACCGTAGTAACTATCAACTGCTGACATGAAACCGCTCAAGAAGATGGCATTAACAACAGCCGAAGGCAGTTTGTTCCATTCTTCCGCCACTCTATTTGAAAATAAAATTTACAGCAGTCTTCATGGCCAGAACCTATAGTTAGCTTGAAGTTATGACCCCTTGCACAAACGTAGGGACAACATTGGCAGGGAGCTGACTATATTATTATTTTATATATTATTATATAGAATTATTAAGAGGTATTATTCTATATAACAACATAAGGTCAGTTTTTAGACGTCTGTAGACCAGAGATAGCAATTCCAATTTTATCAACTGGTCCTCGTGTTGAAGACCTCTGCAGGTTGTTTTTACACGCGTTGTCATTTTCTGAACCGTTTCAAGCTCCTCTATTAACCGACTCTGTAAGGATTCCATGCTTAGACACCGTACTCCATGTGCGACCTCACCAATGGCTTGTATAAAGTTACAAAAGCTTCGTCAGAAAGGTATTTTAAATTCCTTGCAATGACAACTAAGCATAGAGTTCGCTTTGTTCTGTTTTCACGTTCACTACCACTATTTTGTGAGGTGTATATACTGCGCTGTTAGTCTTTGCGTGATTCCATGGCTATGTAGGATGTTTCAAACTTTTTCGTTGTCAGACTCACTCCCATTTTCATCCAAAAACTCTTTTACTTTATAACCTTGAGTCGCTGTTTGGGACAAAATATTTTGTAGTCCTGCTTCACTTCATTTTTGTGTCTCAGAAAAGCGATGAACCTCATTTAGCTGTAATGATCTTTAAAAACAACATAATAAACCACTAAATGAATCTGTACTGAAAGGACCACAAACATCTGCTGATAGTAGTTCACCTGGTTTATCTGTTGCATGCCAAATTTTAACCGATGTGCTTCACCAGACATGGCTCACAAAATCTTTGTCAAGATGAACTTTGGTGTTAAACTCCTTTTTTACAACATTCTTTATGTGACGTTTATCATGATTTGTTATTTACTGTTGACAGCATATTTATTTAGCCTTTACCCACAGCATTACCAAGATGTGACGTGAATGGACGCCAGCCCATAGACTTTAGAACCGAACCTCTTTAACGGGAGGGCATCTTTCAGGATTTGCCGCCACATCGCTAACAAGTTCGATGTCGCTCCTGAGACCTATGGTCTTAATTTCCCCTTGATCTATATCGTAAAAGATTAAATGCCAAAAAACAATTTAGTTACACAAATTTAACATCAGTTAAACCAAGGTATATAAACAAACCAAATTGATGAAATAACTTTTGAGCAAGTTTTTTAATGTACCACCAAATTTGACACCAGACTAGACCAAAACGAAATCATCAGCTATTTATAACTTTAAAATAAATAACAATTTATAACTTTAAAATAAATAATACGAAAACAATATTAAAAAATTCACATCTGAAGCGCTATCACTGAAAAGATTTTAATTCATAACGTTTATTTTTTTTAAATTCGCCACGCTCCGTACTGGGCCGCGATTGACAGATTAACATTTAAAGTCGGCATTGACAGTGATTGTGAAAAAAACAATGATACAACAGTAATGTGTTACTTCAGGTTTACCAAAAAAAAACTGAAAT
Organism: Helobdella robusta; assembly: GCF_000326865.2. Classification (NCBI taxonomy): domain Eukaryota; kingdom Metazoa; phylum Annelida; class Clitellata; order Rhynchobdellida; family Glossiphoniidae; genus Helobdella; species Helobdella robusta. The sequence continues at coordinate 1,745,135 of NW_008704261.1, read as the reverse complement.
TAAACTTTCATTGAGTTTTAATGTACACTTTGTTTTCAAACATTTTTTTTAAACTTTATATTTTTATGTGATAAATGGTCATAAGCAAAAAAAAAAAACATTACGAAAACTTTGAATACTCAGCAGCGTAAACACCATTGGTCGAGGCACACAATCGTTTTGCGGTTCCTGGTGGTAACTAACAAAAATTTCATGACGTTTGCATATGACCATTAGAGATTACGCTTAATTTTAAACACATTAGAATGATCATAAATTTTTTATAAGGGATGCCTTTGCTGAAATTCTATGAGGAACATTTGATTAAAACATTTGAACATATCAAATAGCTAGGCAGAGGAAACAACACGATTCGAAAAATATGAATTGAATTTAAATCAAAAGAAGCAAAAGCACATTTTATTTTGTATTCATTAATTTATTCATGTTATTAACAGGGTAGCGATTTTTAATAATATTTTCAAAGCTTTATAAAACATAAATCTATAAAACTTTAGAAAATTCAAAATGAAATATTACGATTTGTAAATTAATTAATTAATCAAACAATCAATTAATTAATTAATGTAAAACATGCTGACACTCTTCTAAACCTAAATAAAAGATCCACTTGAAACTTAATTTCAAAAAATTTCTTTACTCTTCCTTTTTTTTGGCTCTCAGTTTAATCTTTTCTTGAATTCTGTATAGAAAAAAAGTATAAAAATAAATAAAATATAGTAATCAATGAACGACAATTTACTAATATGCACTTTCAATGTAAAGGTATGTTCAATAAAACAATAAAAGGTCATTAACTTCGGAAGAGCTGCTCTTTCTGGCTTCCGCTCAGTCCCTGACGTGCATATAAATAAATTCAATATTGTTCTACAGGATCAACAAATTCATGAAGAACCGCCCTGTAGCTTGTCTTGATGTACCAGATTGGGGTTTTCTTTTTGTTTTAAAATATATATTCGTATCTAGCTTTTCACGTCACTGTTGATTTTAAGGGCAGCGTGATGGCTCAATGGTTAAAGGCGCCTGGTCTTGCTATTGCATTGACTGAGTTCGAATACAAAGAGATCCCCGCCTATCATATGCAATGTGTATGATGCGTGGTTTGCACGCGTATTCATATACGCTGTGTGTGTTTGTCGTTGAAACCTCTGAAGCAAACGCAAAAGAGAGAGAGAAACCTTTAACCTTTATAGTAAGAGGTACCATTCTCTCATCTTTGGTAACTTTTTCAAAGCTGTTTTCTTTTTTTTACTGTGACAACTAAACCAGTACAATTTATATCTTTTCAAATCAAAACAATATAGAATAACTTTCTATTTTGATTCAAGTCAACAAAACACTTTAAACATATACAATTGCATTACACTTTCAAATCCAATTCAAACATTTTATCGGAAACTTTTTTCAAACAATTGTTGTTGCTCGAATACGTTTGATTCCGAATTTTATTTACAACATTTTTTTTTGTAACAACATCACATCCCTTAGTTGACTTCTGGACAGTTTTTCTACAATTTTCCCCACCACTCTTTCGTGAATTGCTATTTCTAGATTTTTTATCCATATTTCCATCTTATTTTTTTGTTGTCCTGGCACTTTTTCAGTATTCTTTCTATCCAATTTTTTTAAAAAAGGTGCTTTCAAAGTTTCGTAAAAATTACTTGACCTAAAAATCAAGGCTATATATAGGTCCTGCGTAGTCAGGTTTCCAGAAGAGAAAGCGAAGTCGTAAATGTGATTTATGCAGTTACTTGGATTAGTTTATTGTTTCTATTACTGTTGGTATTCAAATAAACGTTCAACAAAGTTTGCGTTTAAAGCAGTTGTGTTCATCTATCGGAAATCTTGAACCTAAGGAATAACAAAAACTTGACAATCGTTGGAAGCTGTAACACTGGTATTGAAAATATAAAGATCATTGAAGTTATAACATCGGTGTGGTAGTTACGAGAGTCAAGGGTTACAACATTAGTGTCAGAAGTAAGTTTTTTGATAAATTGAAAATTTTCAGCAATAAAGAATGCTCATCAGTTGAAAAACTCGATACAACTAATCTGAAGAAAGAACTACAAAAGCGAAACCTCAACTCGAAAGGAGCGAAGGCAGTTTTAATAAACCACCTAAGGGACGCTCTAACAAACGAAGGTAACAATCCAGATGAGTTTGACTTCCCGGATCCTTCTACAGAAGAAATAAAAAATTTTTTCGATAAACCCAAAATGATTAGAATAATAGGATCAGCTTATGAAAGAACATCAACTAATGGAGTGTCAACTGAAAAGTACTCTAAAACAAAATTAGATAGCAAATCGGACGAACGAAAAATGCACGTGACCGAACCAGTAACAGCTGTAGAAAATCATGACATAATCCAACTAGCTTATTCAACTACCAACAACTACATTAGCAATCGCAAGTCAATCCTTCCTACGGGTGATTTCGACTGCGATGCGCGTGCTAACTACGACACACGTGATATCTGCTACGCACGTGACAACTGTGATGCACGTGACAACTGTGATGCATGTGTTGACGTGCAGAAAGGTAGTTATCGTGATGATGAAGTTGATGAAGATGATGACGAAGACGACAATTATTTAAATGTCAGTGAAGGTGATGTTAATGCGAATATTCATTCAGGACAAGAATTGATGACAGACGACGATTCAAGTTTTGGGATAATCCTCCCAGCATGTATGTGGAATGGAAGCTTGGTCCTCGTCTACCTGGATGATGATTTCAACGACGGCTTCACTACTGATGAGGATGAGATGTGCATTGCTGCTTCACTGGTAGACAAGAAAGATGTCACCGACGAATCTTACAACATGCATAAAAGATAACCGTCTAGTCATTCTAAAACTCAAGTTATTGAACGATATTTAAATACGTTTGAGTGTCTACTAATGGCATCGATGTGGTTGAAAGTGCTGTCTAAAATAAATGTATGGAATGAAATTCTGCAGGCTAGACAAACCACCCTAAACGTGGAGGTTGTTAATCTACAGCATATAATTAAAAATCTTAGCACTTCATTGTTCTGAAAAAACATTTAAATTAATGTCTATTTTGTATTGCTTGGAAACCTAGTACGAAGATACAATGCTAACAACTTAAATGAGCTTTTTCAATTTCATTGAAAATATTCAACTATGACCGAAGAAGAGCTCAAACAAACATGTGAAGACATTATCCGAAAAGTACAATAACGATGTTGACGAAGAGGAATTGTTCTGGGAAATAATTGATTTGAACAAAATTCAGAAAGAAAATTTTTCAATGAATTTGAAATCACCAACACGCACTTCTTAGCACTGTAGCAAGCCAAAACCAAACAATTATTTTTCCAAATGTGGTAATTGCATTGAGAATCTTCTGCCCCATGCCTGTGACGGTTCTGAAAGCTGAGCGATCGTTAAGTCTTTTGTCAAGAGTAAAAAACTTTTTGCGATCTACAATGAGCCAAGAATGATTGACAGTTTAGGAATGATTGCAACGGAAAACGGTTTAGCAAGATCTATATTCTACCAAAATGTTGACATTAATCAATTTAAAGCTTGTCATTTCAACTTTCCTTACTAAAATTTTCTGGAAATGGTTCAATTTATTAAAAATAGAATTTTTGTCCAAATTCATCATGAAAATTTAATGAAACCGTTGTTATCCAAATTCATCATGCAGATCGGTCTTATTTCGATTTTTCACAAAGCTGGTAGCTGCCATCAAAGATGAACTCAACAAAGCTCAAGACAAAAGAATGAATACTTATAAATACAACTCAAACCTTAAATTTCATAAAAAGTTGACAAATCTAATTAGAACGAATAGTAATGGATTAACGGATCGGTTTATTAACCTCAGTAAACATCCTCTCTCACTGATAAACAAAGAGAATATTCAAATTTAGGATTAAACTGTCATATTTTAATGAAGCCAAACAATATTGAAAAAACAATTGAAAAAAAAAACTGATGATGAAAATAAACGGGGCAGAACGACAAACCAAGATTACAGTGAATTCATTCATTGCGTTGAGCAACAAGCTGAAGCCAAGAAACATAGAGGCAATTTTCAGACTAAAATTCTAACAAATGATCTTAGAACTGCCGCAAAGGAACTGATAAACAATGAAATGAAAATATTGTCATTCATCGTGTAGACAAGTGAAATCAATTTGTGGTCAAACATAAAACTAACTACAACACCAAAGTCGAACACCTACTTAACGAGAGCACAAAATTTCAAGCAACCAAAAAAGACCCACTCCTCACCTAAAGACTAAATTCAAATCAATAATAAAAAAATTAACAAAAACATACCTCAAAAAAATCCAGCTACTCCAAGGCAAATACTTATCTGGATACCTCTATGGCAACATCAAAATGCACAAAAACAAACCCCTTCGACCTATCATCAGCCAAATCTCGACAATAACATAGCTTATAGCCAAATATCCAAACAAAATTCTGACCCCATACAATCCTAATAACAATAATCTCCGGGTCCTCGCGGGAATTTATCAATCTATTGAACACCAACAAACCATCAAATCATATTGCTTCTCTGGATGTTGAATTTTTGTTTACAAATGTTCCCATCCATGACACAATTGATATTATTATCAATAGCGTTTATCACTCAGACATGGTCTTCTTAAAAATACCAAAACACAACTCAAATCTCTTCTCCAAATCTGCACCACCGAAGCACCTTTCCACACCACCACAGGCAAGCTATACAAGCAAAGTGACGGCGTAGCCATATGCTTACCACTCGGTGTCTTGTTCGCAAATTTCTTCTTAAGACATATTGAGAGCAAAACGTTTAGAGACAATCCAGAATTGAAAACAAACATTTAAGCCAGGTATGTTGACGATATCTTTGTCGCATACGATGATCCGGAACAAATCTACCGGTTACTAGCAACCCTGAACATCAAAACTGAATTTCACTACCGAGCACGAAAGTGAAATTTCATTGGCATTTTTAGATGTTTTGGTAGCGCATGACGAACAAAGATTTACAACTTCCGTATACATCAAAGCAACAAAAAAAGGTATTTGTATAAATGGACTAAGCGAATGCATGGAACAATTCAAAATAAGTAAAATAAAATGCTTTGTGAACCGTGCATTCACGCATTCATATCCAACAGAGGATCGCAAATACAATTATATAGATATCCCTAATAGATATCGAAAACCCCAAACAAATCCAACAAAAAATGATTACATCATTATCAACTCGATGCCCTAATACTATCTTTAATACCCACGAAGAACAGAGGAACGACAACAACAAAGATGAAGAATACGACCACAACTAATAACTAACTTTGCTAAAGAACTAACTTTGCTTTGTTTAACCGAACCTGAACTGAAGATGATTTGTGAAAAATCGAAATAAGGCCTTATCTGCATGATGAATTTGGATAAAAACAGTTTCATTAAATTTTCATGATGAACATGGATAATATTTCTATTTTCAAAAAATTTAACAATTTCCAGAAAAAACGTTTAAACGTTCCAGAAAATTCTAGTAAGGAAAATTGAAAATACCAACAATTTGGTATAATTTATATAACACTATATATATATGCAAATATCGTTAAATATTTTTGCCCATTTTGCATTAAATATAAATTAAAACAGCTTCGTGTTGCCGAAATCCTTATTAAAAAATTAATTAATGCAAAATGGGCAAAAATATTTAACGATATTTGCATCAAAGAAAACCTCGTTCCAATATATATATATATATATATATATATATATTTTATGAAAGTCACAAAATGTTTGGTGTTAATTTTTTGTTTAACTTTTTGATTATTCTAACGGTTGATCGTAAATCATTCTCAAGTTTCTTAAGTTCAAAACCAAAATTTTTGTTTATTTTGTGCATGATAGAACAAAAAAGCTTTTTTCAGTAGTCCTATACCATCTTCGGTGCTCGAATTGATACGTTGTGTATGTGCAATTGCAAGTTGTTGATACATTTTTATTTATTATCGGAAGTCTTTGTTCTATGAGTATTGATTCGGCTAGTCGTAAATTATAATAGTTGTTCTTGTAATGTAAGATTTCAACATTGTGGTCCAAGATTTGTCAATAATTTCAGTTTTGTGTTTCTCTTTCATGTGATTTTTTTATAGCGTCAGTTTGTACACGCATCGTGAGCCTTTTCGATAACTTGGTTGTTGTCTTACATGAGAATGATTTACGATCAATCAATCTTCGTTTAGCGTCCAGAGACCCAGTTTCCCAAGGTAGGATGTTGTTTTCTTTGCTATCAATTTTTTGCGCCAAATTTCGTTTACATTTAGTGCTTTCATGTCTTGCTCGCGACCCTAACCAAATGTGTGATAGTTGTTGATGCTTTGCGAAGTACTTCCCTTGCAGTTGCCGAAGGATGTGAATTGCATCAATTGTTGATTTCCCCGCTAGGAAACCAAAAGATAACTTCCGATTGTGATGCACGACGTCAATGATTTTCTCGACAATTTTTAGGGAGTGTTCTAACAGACGTATACCCCGATATGATGAACAGTTCAATAGATCACCTTTGCCTTTGTAAGCAAAATTGTCATGCTAAAGTTCCATTCAGTCGGCATTGAGCAATTTCTCCAGACTTCACGGCAAAGTTGTAGTAACGTTTGGATATCTGCAGTACCAGATGCTTTTATAATGTCATTTGTGAATCCAGAGGGCCCTGCTGCCTTTCCACCCTTCATAGCTTTCAGAGTTTCTGTAAGCTCCTCTACAGTGATGTCTGAAATTGGACCTGCGATGGGTGGAGCGTCAAAGTTGACATTGATGAGATTTGTTTCATTTAACAGACGGTTGAAGTTTTCTTTCCACTGTAGTTTGGTCTCATCTTGTTCATGATTTACGATCAACCGTTAGAAAAATCGAAAAGTTAAACAGGAAGTTAACTAAGTCGAACATCATACACATTGCATATGATAGGCGGGGATCTCTTTGGTATCAAACTAAGTCACTGCAGCAGCAAGACCAGGTGCCTTTAACCATTGAGCCATCACGCCGCAATAATGCCAACAATTCGGAAGAATACTGTAGATATACTACTACAACAACAACAACACACGTTTAGACGACATTTTCCCCAAGATCGGGGGTTGCCGTTTGGCTACCTATGATGAAACCGAAATACCCCTCGACGCCATTCACATCTGTCACTCGCCTCAGTATCACGCAACCCCGCTTTCACTCTGTCCTTCTCCACCTGTTCTCCATCCCAATCGCGGACGACCCCTTCCTATCACTCCTTCAACATCGAACTCCAACGCTCGCCTAATCCCGACCCTTTCATCCCTTCTCAACCCATGCCTATACCACCGCAATCTCGATCTCCTTATCAATGTCACAATGTCCTCATTCAGTCCCATCATCGACATCAGCTCTGTACTACTCCTCCTATCCTTCACTTTAACCCCACACATCATCCTCACCATAGCTCTTTCAGCACTCTGCAGTACACTTTCCTCCTCTCTCCTCAACACCCAAGTTTCATCACCATATACTATCGCTGCTCGCACACATGCTTTATATACCCTCCCTTTCATCTTCACTGACCATTTCTTTCCACACAAAATCCCACCCAGTTCCCTAAATTTCATCCATACTGTATAGTGTATATATACTGTATTTATGTATACATATAAACATGAAAGGCCCGGTATGCATATAAACTTGTCACCCGGTTTGTCTTTCGGCGGCCCTGGTAATAGCCCCACTTGTATACGTCTCAACTATTTGAGTTGTTAAAAAAAGCGAAAGATAAATAACAACAAATAAAAATACCAACAATTTAAACAAATCTTTCACTTTGTTCTTGACAAGATCCAAATTTTTGTTTATTTCAACCTGAAAAAATTCGGACGAATAAATTAAATAAATTCAAGTGTTATTACGGTAACATTGAACAAAGTCCCTCAGCTCGAAGGTAGAATTAAAAGAGTAATTTTCAAAAAAGCCAATTCAAACTTAGCAAATAAATGTGAAACTAAAATAAAAAATACGACATTTTAGGATTTGATATAAAATCTTCAAAGGTGTTCAAAGGAACATGAATGAAATACAAACATCCAAATATTAGGTAACAGAGCAAACCGAATAACGTAAAAATAATTGTTTTAGTCAAATCATTTGCCGGAGAAGAGAAAACAATATTTTAGTTGAAAAATACGCCTCGATTGGTTATCGGATTTCATTGGTAACATCATTAGTGCTTCAATGACCAAAACCAATGAAATTTGCTGGGATTTTTTTGGCTAAATATAAATAGTTAATCTGTAGTAATTTCGTCCAAAAAAATTCAACAAGCAAAGAAATTTTACGCAATTTAAAAAGTACGATTAAAAGTACAGCTCAAACTAAACAACTGTCAAGACTATGTAACAAACAGAAATAGAATTAAAAAATAAATAACACATAGACGGAATAAATGATTTACAAAGAAACGGAATAAATATGTACTTTAGCAAGACAACAATTTGCATGCAAAATATAAAATTTAAATTCAAAAACAATTTTGAATCTTACGAAAAATAAAAATTAAATAAAAAGAAAAATAGGTTTTTTTAAAATAATTATAATGAATAATGATCTACATACCATGTCCATAGTGATTAATGATACACATACGATGTACATTGTACATAGTGATTTCTAACCAATTGATCCAACAGGTTTAATTTAAATTAGATGAAATGTTAACTTGAAAAATTGAATAAATAGGGCGAAACGGCGTAACGGTAAAGTGTGTTTCTCGACAGTATCTAACCTTGTAATAATCTCAATCAATCAATCTTCGTTAGGCGTCCAGAGACCCAGTTCCCCGAGATAGGACATTGTTTTCTTTGCCATCAACATCTTGCGCCAAATTAGACAATCAGTTGTATCCATTTCATTTAAATTTAGAGCTTTCATGTCTTGCTCGATTGTTTGCGACCAGGACTTCTTTGGACGGCCTTTGGGACGTGTGCCAGGTACTTCAACATCTGCAAGAGAAGTTATGGCACTGTTTCCACTTCGTTTGACATGACCAAACCACCGCAGACGGTGTTGCCGGCATTCGTCCTTTATATCGTCTAAACCAGCACGACGCAGGATTTCGGTAGATTTGATGTGGTCCTTCAGATTAATTCGTTGCATCCATCGGAGCATTTTCATGTCGGTTCGTTGAAGTTGTTGTTCCAGTTTAGTTGTCATTGGCTATGTTTCTTCGTGTAACAACACTGGGCGTATCACAGATTTATAAAGTCTTCATCGTAGTGGTATTGGGATGTCACGCCGCATCAATATAGAGGCAAGAAGATGCCATTTATTCCAGCCTGCACGTATGCGTTCTCGAACGGCAGCTTCAGCTGTTACAGTACAATCTAGAACATCCCTTAGATATTGAAACGATGTGACTTTCTTTACCTTAATGGCTTCAAAAACATTGCTATTTCGTATTTGTTGTTTTGGATTGATGCAAGCAGGACAAACAAAATTGGACACTTTATATAAAGTACCAATTATTTTTGAGCAACGTTATTTTTTTATTTTTAATCTCACTTTATCATATTAATCTCATTAGATACTGTGAGTCAATACACAAAAAACGTCTTTACCAACTGAAGTTTAGGTTATAGAGACCAACATTCGAAGCAGACGCAAAGTAATGTACCAACAGGCATTCAAGCTGATCCTAGATGATAATCAGAGCAAGTTGGAAAGCATTACAAGTTGGAAAACCATTCTTTGCATGATAGGCAATAAGTGAAAAAACTTCAAACTTCCAAATACGCTATCGTACTTTCTCGAACAAAATATCAGTCTAACATATATTATTTTACATCAGATGAATGAATTTTAGTAAGCTAAATTTATTAAATTAAGTACAGGATTACAGTAGTAAAGTCGTGTTATCACAAAAGCTACAACAAAGATGGCTACACAGTCCCAACTCTGATGCGCTAAATTCTATTTTCCAAAATGAGGAGATTGAAGATCAGTACATCAGTTTGCTTTAGTCAGGCCACATGACAAATAAGTCGACATCTTTGGTAGGTATCGTCCCAATCATCGAAAAATCTTTTGAGTTTTGTTTGGTAGACTTATTTCAAAGATGATCACTCTGTGACATGATCTGTGAAATGATCTGTGACATGATCGACTCAACCTGATTGTAAAAAAATTCCAAGACAACTAGAGAAGATAGCAGCTACAAAGGCTAGTTGAGCACTTTTAGTATGTAAAAGGTTGCCTAACGTGTATATTCAAAATGGGTTTGTGATCAGAGTTTCCAATGTGCTATTCCTAGCTTCAAACTTTGTACATTTGGGTTTTAATGGCGAAGTGTAAAAAATCAATTGGAACAGAAGAGCCAAAATATAACAAAACGTAATATTAACCTTGTAAACGTCATAGAACTTGGGTATAGTGAAAATGGCTACATCAGCTGATACAAATAAAAATTTACATTAAAACAATTTTATCTTTCAATTATAAAATTTATGTTAAAAAAACAGATAATGTTTGTTATGGTAATTCTGGTTGAGCTAAATTAGTATGAATACTTATAACTTTTCTAACAATAGTATTCAAAAAATTAAAAAAATGCTAGAGTTTATAAAGTTCTAATAAATTTTAAATGCCTTACAGTCAACAATCATTTTAACATTAAAAAAAATATCTTAAAAATTTCACTTTCAATCCCTATGTATATGTCTAACACATCGTGACAAGACATTTAAAACATTTTATGCATTCAAAATATGAAAAACAAACCAATAATGATTAGTGTCATGCCATTGAACCAAGCTCCGATGTATGTAAGTACCCATAGAAACAAACCAAACTGATAAAAATTTTTAGTTTAACAAAACTCTACCAAGTATAAGATATGAAGATGTAAATTTCTTTACATATAAAACATAGAATAAATAACTGGAATATTAAAAAACATTTCGACTCATTACTTTGATAGAATCAACAATATCTTCAATAAGAAGGAGTCTTCTTAATTCAGCAATAAAAGCTACTCCATGGCTCACCACGGACTTGGTCACCCTGTGAACATTCTCTTCGCTCAATCCTATATCGAGATCAAGATACTTCCTACGAGAAATCAATCAAATTTTAATAAACATCAATGCCTGGAACAAAAACACAAAGAAGCTAATATAAGGGCTATCAAAATTCCTAGATAATATTTCCCATTTATGATAATCAATCGAAGCACGAGTGTTTCAAAATCATTTATAAAAATTTAAAAAAAAAAAATTCGCTGTATAAAAGCAAATTTTAATAAACATCAATGCCTGGAACGAAAACACAAAGAAGCTAATATAAGGGCTATCAAAATTCCTAGATAATATTTTCCATTTATGATAATCAATCAAAGCACGAGTGTTTCAAAATCATTTATAAAAATTTTATAAAAAAAAGAAATTCGCTGTGTAAAAGCAAATTTATTGTGCTGTCACCAATAAAAAAAAGTTGGAATATATTACCGTTTTTGCTGATTAAAATTAAATGAATATATAAATTGGATTTTTTTTTTAAATTTTTTAAAAAATGTTCTGAGTTCATGTTGGGTTGGAAAAATAGGCGTTGAGTCAAATATATGAACAAATTATCAATGTCAGAATAAATATTAGTCTAACATCGTTGCAATGCTATCAGATTTTTCATTTTAGCGTTTTTGTATGTTTTTTCTTTTCGATACTCATTTTTTTTATATCTAAAAAAGGAATATATTATAATAAATCAATTTTTTTAGTAAGATTTTCAACAACATGAAGCTGTGTTAATTCGTACTTATTAATTATGTGTGTCGTTCTAGGCTTACAATTTATATTTATATATAAAATATAAATATAAATTATTCTGGAATGGTCAAAAGACGGCCAAAAATGGTGTTGTAATTTTTGTCAGAGAACCGCTAGCCCAAGAAGTACTGGATATTAAAAGGATTAATTCACGTCTCATGGGGATCAAGCTTCGCATAGAAAAGCAAACAATGATTATTTTTTCTGCATACGCACCACAGACAGGCGAATCAGAAGAGATGAAAATTGACTTCTGGACTGCATTCTCCGACACCATCTCAACAATACCAAAATCTGAAACAATCCTGATTGGAGTCGATCTCAATGGCCACGTTGGAGAAAAACAGATGGTTTTGACAACGTACATGGCGGTTTTGGCTATGGAAAACGGAATGAAGATGGCAACCGCATCCTTGAGTTTGCTGAAATTCACGGGTTTTGTTTACTGAACACATATTTTAGAAAGAGGTTGGAACATTTCATAACATACAAAAGTGGACCATCAGCCACGCAAATTGATTTCTTCGCTGTCAAACAACCACACCGAAGGCTGTTCAAAACGTCAAAGTTATACCTGGCGAATCATGTGTCGCCCAACATAGGCTCCTGGTTGTCGAACTGTCAAAACATAAGTCTAAACAAATGCCTCGGAGAATCAAAACGTGGAAGCTGAAAAGCAATATTCATCGAGAAAAATTTCAACAGATTGTCGCCACACAGTTAGACCACCAATCGCAAGCCAGTACAGATTGGAGTACATACAAAACCGTTTTAATGAACGCTGCAACTACAGTTTGTGGGAAAACTGGTACAAAACGTCAGCATGAACGTGACACTTGGTGGTGGAATGACAGTGTACAAAATGCAATAGCTGAAAAGAAAGTTGCATACAGGCAATGGCAAAAATGAAAGTCTGTAGATGACTAAAATTTTCCGTGAGAAGAACAACTATGCAAGACGTCAAGTTGCAATGGCACGGACAGATCAGTGCAGAGAGTGGCTCACTAAAAGCAAAGGTGAACAAATGAAATCTCTGTATCGTATAACAAAACAAGCAAAGCGTACGAAAAAAGACATAGTTGGTGCCTCATGTATCAAAAACGACAAAAATGAGATGGTTCTTGAACAAGATGAGATCAAGCTACAGTGGAGAGAATACTTCAATCGTCTGTTAAACGAAACAAATCCCATCAATGTTAACTTTGACGCTCCACCCATCGAAGGTCCGATTCCAGACATCACTGTAGAGGAGCTTACAGGAGCCCTGAAAGCTATGAAGGATGGAAAGGCAGCAGGGCCCTCTGGACTCACAAATGACATTATCAATGCATCTGGTACTGCAGGTATCCAAAACGTTACTACAACTTTGCCGTGAAATCAGAAGAAATTCCTCAATGCCGACTGAATGGAACTATAGCATGACAGTCCCGCTATACAAAGGCAAAGGTGATCCATTGAATTGTTCATCATATCGGGGTATACGTCTGTTAGAACACTCCCTGAAAATTGTCGAAAAAATCATTGAGAGAAGATTAACGTCGTGCATCACAATCGGAAATTATCAATTTGGTTTTCTAGCGGAAAAATCAACAATTGATGCAATTCACATCCTTCGGCAACTGCAAGAGAAGTACCTCGCAAAGCATCAACAACTATCACACATTTTTGTAGACCTTGAAAAAGCATTTGATCGAGTTCCCCATGAAGCAATCAGGTGGAGTCTACGTCGACAACTCATTCCAGAATATCTTGTTCGACTTGTGATGGAAATGTATACGAATACTAAGACTCTTGTCAGCACAACGGTTGGAAACACAGATGCATTTGACATCGGCGTTGGAGCTCACCAAGGCTCGATTCTCAGTCCACTGTTATTTATAACTGTGATAGAAGAAATCACAAAACCGATACGCACTGGTGAATTTGGAATCTGATGATATCGTTTTAACAGCCACGTCTGAGCAGAATGCAGCACAGATGTTTGAAGATTGGAACACCAGACTCGCCGATCATGGATTCAAAGTCAACATCAGCAAAACCAAAGCAATGAACACTGGTGAACCCATCCAATCCACAGATACTGGACGATGGCCCTGTTCAGTTTGTAAAGCTGGTGTAGGTAACAATTCAATCAAGTGTCAGCAGTGTAACCAGTGGTGTCACAAACGTTGTTCAAAAATAATTGGTACTTTATCTAAAGTGTACAAATTTGTTTGTCCTGCTTGCATCAATCCAAAACAACAAATTCGAAATAGCTCTGTTTTTGAAGCCATTAAAATAGAGAAAGTCACATCGTTTCAATATCTAGGGGATGTTCTGGATTGTACTGGAACAGCTGAAGCACGCATACGTGCAGGCTGGAATAAATGGCATCTTCTTGCCTCTATATTGATGCGGCGTGACATCCCAATACCACTACGATGAAGACTTTATAAATCTGTGATACGTCCGGTGTTGTTATATGGCGCAGAAACATGGCCAATGACAACCAAACTGGAACAACAACTTCAACGAACCGACATGAAAATGCTCCGATGGATGCAACGAATTAGTCTGAAGGACCACATCAAATCTACCAAAATCCTGCGTCGTGCTGGTTTAGACGATATAAAGGACGAATGCCGGCAACACCGTCTGCGGTGGTTTGGTCATGTCAAACGAAGTGGAAACAGTGCCATAACTTCTCTTGCAGATGTTGAAGTACCTGGTGTAACAGTTGGAGCTATAGATGCAGCGCTAGAGAATTAATGATATAATGCCCATGCGCGAGAGACGAGGTGTGGGTATGTAAGCGAGGTGAAAAAAAAACGAGGACGGACATCTTTGTTAACGTTGGGAGGTAGCGAGTTAATTAACGTATTCTGATTTTGCCTTAAATTAAGTTGGTAATTAGTGGTAGATAAAACAACATTTTGTTAGTCGTTCTTCGTAATATCTGTGGGTGGTTAAAATAGACATTTGAAGAACCAAACATATCGAAACGAGAAGAAACCTCGAGAAATAACCCTGGTGCACCGTGTAGTCCGGAGGCCGTCGCTACAACAGCATTCGCACACCCCAGTCACACAACAACAGGGCAGTGACTACATGAAGAAATATACCCACGTATAAACACATTCCATAAATTCTCCAGAAGAAGGCCATTCACCGAGTTGACGGAGAGGTATATAACGTCGGTGTCCACGAAACTAATTGTGAAGGAAGTTGTACAGAACCCCAGGTGTAACACTTACAGACTTGATATAAACTGTTAACTTTGTTATTCAATTTGTTATCCCAGTTGGACTAATTTGTTGTTTAATAAAAGATGAAAACTTAAAACCTTGAGAGTTTTATTCTGTCTACCTCTAACTCACGCTACATTTTTGGTGGCAGCGGTGGGATACACACTCAAAAAAAAAAAGTGTGTATTGACGTAGACAGCAGGTGAGGAGAGAAAGAAGAAAAACAAAAAAAAAGATTTTACAACTGTAAACAACAACCACAGAAATTCAGGTAGAAAATCTCCGAAACTACATTCTAGAATTCTCAAATAAACGAATTAAACAACAATTCAAGTGATTTGTGATAGATTCGGTGTAATAACAGTAATTTTTGAATAATTATGAATAACAGATAAGTAATAAAGAATTAATGAATTAAAGTATAAATTTCATTAAAATAATTAACCTAATAAAAGAAGCTGGTTTGCCGAGTAGTTGCATCAATATTTTTTAAAAAGTAGCACCGAGAAAACAAAACAATAACAATTTAAAATAGTATTCGACAATCGAAGTTGGCTGTTTCGAAAATAAAAGTTGTCTATTTTGGTTGGTACAAATCATGGTGGACAGGCAGCTTAGATCAAGGACAGGCATGTCGGAACCGGAGGAAGGGGTTAACGTTACGGACCCCGTACAAATGATGCAACTGAGGAAGTTGGAGTTGGAGATGCAGATTCTGAAGGAAGCAGCAGATCAAGATAGGCAAATAAAGAAGGAAGCAGCAGAACGAGAGAAAGAGAAAGTTGAACGACAGCTAGAATTAGAAGAAGAAGACAAGAAGTTACGCAGAGAAGCTGAAGTGGGATGAAGGCTCAAGAGAACAAAATCACATTGAAGAGTTCCATAACTGGTATAATCCGAAGATTTAGCCCAATGATGGGGTTATGCCCAACGGATCCCCGGGAGTTACCAGCGTATTTTCAAAGAATTGAAGGAATGTTTGATAGTTATGAAATCACTGAAGATATACGAGCAGAGCTGTTGGTAGCAAATATGGAGACGAAGATGAAAACAGTTTTGAATGAATTAAAAGGGGAAGACTATCAGAATTATGAAGCCATCAAGCAACGTATCATATATTCATGTCGGTTCAGTCCTATGAAACTTCGCGATGAATTTTATCTAGCTAGGAAGAAAAGTGATGAAACATTCCCAGCATTTGCCGCGAAATTACATAGCCACCTTAGATTCTACTTTCAAAGTCGTGGTATCGAGAATTTGGATCGGGCGATGTCATTGTTGGTTGTAGACCGGATGAAAGAATTGCTCCCTAAAGTTTTGTTAGAACATGTGTTGACCCAGGAGGGTGAGAGTTGGTTACAACATGAACAAATGGCTGATGTTCTAGAGACGTTCGAGGCAAACATGAACATGAGGTCGTCAACGGCAGCTGTTTCTGATTATAGGCTACACCACTTGTCGGAACAAAGGGGAAAACACTCACCTTGGCCCTTGAAAGATGATAAGAGGGGACCAATTTCAAAGGTGGGCTGTTACAAGTGTGGTAATGTGGGTCATCTGGCCAAGTTTTGCACTCGGAGGTCTAGCTTGGGGAAACCGGTAAGGAAAATCATGAAATGTCACGTCTCTTCTGCGTCTCGAGGTCTGAATTCACATGACAATGGAGCTATTCAAGCCGACAAATATTTCACAAGACCATTTGTGGACGTTCAAATACAGTCTGGTCCAGTCTGTAAGGCCTTGGTAGACAGTGGGGCAGAGGTTTGTGGAATATCACAAGATTTATGCCAGAGGTTGAAGCTTCCACGAATGGAAAAGATGAGAATCAGGGGATGGAATGGGCAGCCTACAGAAGTTGATGGGACATGGGTGATGTTGTTGCCAAGTTCAAAGGAAGGGGAAAGCATTGCGCCAGCAATCAGGGTGTGGTGTGCGGTGGTTCCTAATGCTGGTGAACAGTTAATCATCACCCCACAGATAGTGGAGTCATCACCCCACAGATAGTGGAGTTGTTGAATATATCAGAACCATACACAATGCCTGCCATGAGGGCCGGTACATTGGTAGGTGATTTACCGGTGATGTCTGAACATGACGAAAGTCTAAAATACTACGACGTTGAAGATCCCGGGTTGAAATGCCAGGGGCGATGCGGACGGCGAGGTGTAGGTCAGGTCGGTGATATTATAAGAAAGTTAGATGACAACAACAGCAACGTTAATAAATTTGTTTATGACAACAACAATGGTGTTGGTAATTCAGATGTCGGTAATGTTGGTAG
Source organism: Helobdella robusta (assembly GCF_000326865.2). NCBI lineage: Eukaryota > Metazoa > Annelida > Clitellata > Rhynchobdellida > Glossiphoniidae > Helobdella > Helobdella robusta. The sequence continues at coordinate 1,727,794 of NW_008704261.1, read as the reverse complement.
ATCAGATGTCAGAGGTGCAGGCAAATCATATGGCGGTAATGTTGGTAGATCAGATGTCGGGGGTGTAGGTAAATCAGATGTCGGTAATATTGGTAGATCAGATGTCAGAGGTGCAGGCAAATCATATGGCGGTAATGTTGTAGATCAGATGTCGGGGGTGTAGGTAAATCAGATGTCGGTAATATTGGTAGATCAGATGTCAGAGGTACAGGCAAATCATATGGCGGTAATGTTGGTAGATCAGATGTCGGGGGTGTAGGTAAATCAGATGTCGGTAATGTTGGTAGATTAGAAGTCGGTAGAGCCGGGAAATCAGATGTCGGTGGTACACGTAGATCAGATGTCGGTGGAATATGCAAGTCAGATGTTGCTGAGGTAAATAACTCGACTGCTGCTACAAAGAGATCAGAAAATGACAGGCCTAACGAAGATGATGGTGAGGATGAAGGTGGAGGGGCTGAAGATGACGATATGATTGATGAACTGGCGGTGGAAGAAGACAACCCAATAAAATTTAATAATTGTAAGGTTGGTGTGATGGAAGCTGAGGATGGCCAACCAGAGGAGGAAGGTGAAGATGATCATGATCGTGGAGATGGTGATGACGATGGGAGGGAATTTTCAGATGACAACAAAGTTGGTATTGTGGCAGGTCATAACAAAGTTCTAGATAAAGATGATGAGGGTGAAGCCCAGGTGGATGAGGACGAAGGAAGTTGTGGGTTAGAAAAGGACAGGTTCCTCAAAGAACAACAGGAGTGTCAGACACTAAAAGGATGTTGGGAGTGGGCAAAGATGAAAAGGAAGAATTTTTTTATTGAGGACGGCATTTTATTCCATAAGGAGACAGTGCTGGGTCATAAAATAAAACAACTATGTTTACCCAGGGTCAGGATACAAACTGTGATGGAGATGGGACACGATAGACCCTTTGCAGGACACATGGCGGCAAAGGCAACCCGACAACGCATTGCCCTCAGTTTTTGGTTTCCGGAGATGACTGAAAAGATACGAAAGTACTGTGACTCGTGTCGGATTTGTCAACTGAGGAATCCTGTGAAGATATCTGAGAGGGCTCCTATAACTCCTATACCGAGGAAGGATGAGGTGCCATTTTCACATCTAGTGATGGATTGCATCGGGCCAATGATTACTGTGGAGGTTGGACCCAAGCCGAGGTATAATTACGCCCTCGTGGTAATCGATCTTTTCACCAGATGGCCCATGGCCTATCCAATGGAACGTATCAATGCCAGAACTACCTGTGATGTGCTTCTGCAAATTTTCATGACCTACTCCGTGCCCCGGGTCATTAGTTCTGACCGAGGAGCCAACTTCACAAGTGGTTTAACGCAGGCGCTGCTTCAGAATTTGGGATGCAGCCCACGTTTCAACACTCCGGGTCATCCAGAAGCATCCGGAGTCGTCGAAAGATGTAATCGGACATTAAAGAGCATGATCTTCAAGTTGGCACAAGATCATCCGCAGAGCTGGCATAGGATCCTCCCATTCGTTTTGTGGACGCTCCGAGAGAAGCCATCAGAGACTACACAGGTGAGTCCGTTTACGATGTTGTACGGAACACTGCCGAGGGGACCTTTAACGATTCTGAAGGAATCTTGGGTGGGAGAACGGTGCTTACCATTACATCTTGGGAAACAGCCCGATGAATATCTCCGGACACTGCGACATGATTTGGAAGTTGCACATGGTTATGCGGAGAAACATGCAGACAGGGCGCAACTACGGTATACCCATTACTACAACCTGCGCAGTAAAGTTAAGAAATTCCAGTTGGGAGACTTGGTCATTGTTCTTGTTCCATCAACATGGAGAAATAAATGGTGTAACAGGTGGAAAGGGCCTGGAACTATTGTACAAGTTAAATCTCCGCATTCTTATGTGGTAGAATTAGAGGGTCATAAACATCATGTACACGTTAATCATGTACGTAAGTACAATAATCGGATAGAAGAGGTTACCTTAAATAATTGTGTTATTTTGAGGTATGATGAAGAAGACTTTGGTAACCTACATCCTTATGACCCAGAGGTGACCCATGATATAAAGGTGGTACAAACCGAGATGAAGGAGTTAACACACTTGTCGGACGAACAGAGACTTCAGGTGAGGGAGTTGGTCGCGATGTATGCGGGGGTATTCCAGCCACAGGTGGGTTTATATCCAGCAGTACAACACTGTATTCGGGTGGATAAGGAATTTCGACCTCGACGGTTGCGTGCCTACAGAATACCGGAATTGTTGAAGCAGGAAGTTAAGAATCAGCTGGAGATGATGTTAGAAAAGGGCATCATTACGCCCTCAACCAGCGAGATGGCGAGTCCTATCGTATGCATTTTGAAGAAAAATGGTGCTGTTCGGTTGGCAGTTGATTATAGATATGTGAATAAACATTCTGCGGGCGATGGTTTTCCAGCTCCTGATGTTCAGGATGTGCTACAGAAGGTCAGCCGTGCACAATACATTAATAGTTTTGATGCTAGGAGCGGATACTGGCAGATACCGATGGAAGAACAATCAAGATGGCTCACTGCATTTGTTTGTGATTTTGGTTTATATGAATTCACCAGAATGCCATTTGGTTTGAAATCAGCAAGTATAACTTTCGCCAGAGCAATGAAAAGGTTGACAAGTGAAATACAGGATTTTACTGAAGCATATATAGATGACATTGCTGTGTATTCTCAGACGTGGGAGGAACATATCCTCCATTTGAAAAGGTTCCTTGGTATAGTACAGCGGTCCGGTTTGACATTCGATGTTCAAAAATGTCGATTTGCACAAAACAGGGTGCCTTTTTTGGGACACATGGTCGGATCTGGGAAAATTGATGTTGACCCATTGAAGCTCCAGAAACTACAAGACATCCGGCCCCCAACGACGAAGAAGGAGGTGCGGAAGCTGGTTGGCTTCTTTAACTATTTTCAGCATTTTTTGCCGCAGCTGGCCCAAACTTTGAGGAATGTTACAGAGCTTACAAAGGGATCGAACAGTGGGGCGATACAGTGGACGCAGAAACACCAACAAAGCCTAGATGCGGTAATATGTCAATTAAGAAATATTGGAGGGTTACATTCAATTAATTATTCGCTCCCGTTTGGATTAATCACCGACGCAAGTGACCATACCGTGGCTTGTTGTTTGGTACAATCGGATGAACAGGGAAATGAACGTCCCATTGCGTTTGCTAGTAAAAAGTTAAGCGATACCCAACGACGCTGGGCCATTATAGAGAAAGAGGCGTACGCTATCTTGTGGGCACTTCAGAAGTTTCGAGGTTGGATCTGTATGTCAAAGATCTATGTGTATACGGACCACAATCCTAGTCCCAAAGAGTTCGAAACTCATGAGATGGGGGTTGGCTATGCAGGAGTTCAGATATCGAGCTGGTGGTCGAAATGTGGCTGACTTCCTTACTAGGCCGGTAGAGCGAGCCGCAACAGGTAGCATCTGATGCCCACACAGGAGTGAACATTCTACCCCGTAGAATATTCAACTGTTGGGGGGGAGGTGTGTAACAGTTGGAGCTATAGATGCAGCGCTAGAGAATTAATGATATAATGCCCATGCGCGAGAGACGAGGTGTGGGTATGTAAGCGAGGTGAAAAAAAAAACGAGGACGGACATCTTTGTTAACGTTGGGAGGTAGCGAGTTAATTAACGTATTCTGATTTTGCCTTAAATTAAGTTGGTAATTAGTGGTAGATAAAACAACATTTTGTTAGTCGTTCTTCGTAATATCTGTGGGTGGTTAAAATAGACATTTGAAGAACCAAACATATCGAAACGAGAAGAAACCTCGAGAAATAACCCTGGTGCACCGTGTAGTCCGGAGGCCGTCGCTACAACAGCATTCGCACACCCCAGTCACACAACAACAGGGCAGTGACTACATGAAGAAATATACCCACGTATAAACACATTCCATAAATTCTCCAGAAGAAGGCCATTCACCGAGTTGACGGAGAGGTATATAACGTCGGTGTCCACGAAACTAATTGTGAAGGAAGTTGTACAGAACCCCAGGTGTAACACTTACAGACTTGATATAAACTGTTAACTTTGTTATTCAATTTGTTATCCCAGTTGGACTAATTTGTTGTTTAATAAAAGATGAAAACTTAAAACCTTGAGAGTTTTATTCTGTCTACCTCTAACTCACGCTACACCTGGCACACGTCCCAAAGGCCGTCCAAAGAAGTCCTGGTCGCAAACAATCGAGCAAGACATGAAATCTCTAAATTTAAATGAAATGAATACAACTGATCGTCTAATTTGGCGCAAAAAGTTGATGGCAAAGAAAATAACGTCCTACCTCGGGAAACCGGGTCTCTGGACGCAAAACGATGATTGATTGATATAAATAATCATACGCATATGCATCATTGCCTATTTGTTATGACGATTTTCTAAAAATAATGATATTTTATCGGCAAATTACAGGTATATGTGAATTTTGGTTTTTCGATTCGGTAAATAATTTGGTATCAATGATCGGTATTGGTGCTGGAAACTTTCATTACGCTTTCATTTTCGGTACATCGGTTCAAAAACGACCATGTTTGAAAGAAATGGGTGTATTTGATTTATCACACAAAACATATGATCACACGTAATCTTATATACAACAAAACCGGTGCAAATGTGTTACTTGAATAAATAAATAATTTTTCCTTATTAGTTAATAAACATATCATAAAATGACTTAAATCTTAAAATAAATATTTAACCACATTTTAATGGAATTGTCTTTAAACTTCATAAAACTATTTTTCTCAATATCAACTATTAAAATATATCCATATATATCAAAATGTAGGCAAAACATTTGGCGACGCGATGGTGTAATGGCTAAAAAGCCTGGCGCTGCTGATGATGTTGTAGTAACTGAGTTCGAATGCAAAGAGATTCCCGCCTATCGCAATTACAGTTTGTGATGCATTGATTCATATGTAGTCCCATACATTGTGTTTGTTGCTGATACATCTGAAAAATGCTAAAAAGAGATTATTCTCCAAGAAATGTTTCGGATTGAATTTGAATAAATAAATAAGTCAAGAAAACCAATTTGAGCCATTTAAATTCCTCAAAAAGTTTAAGCAAAAACAAAAATCTATGAATGATCACCATAACAAATTGAATTGTAATGTAATACAAGAGTTTAATCTGACAATCATAACATACTTGAACGGATTTCCTTCTCCAGTTTTCTGAACAGCAGCAATGACGTTTTTGTACAGTCTGAAGGTTAAAGTTATTGTCAAGGTAATGAGAAGAAGGTAAGCAACAACGCTGAGGACAGAAAAGAGAGCAAGTGATAAAAGGAATATGAAAGAACTAAAAAGCACAGCTCCTGATAATTTCCAATCTTTCCAATAAATCAAGTCAACAACTGCAAAAATGAAAATTGTAAAATGCATTAATTAAAAAAAAAGTAATAATCATGGTCACACGGCAAAATAGTAAACATCAGAATGGCCCTAACAAAATTGTGAAACACAAGCGCACCGGCCAAATAACACTTAATTTTCCGAAATATCTCTGAAAACTCACAATAGCACCAATCAAATTATGAATATCAAATCAACTACCCACAAAAAACACATTTATCTATTTATCTTTATTAGTTTTTTTTTATTAATTTTTACCTTCGACTCTTAGTTTATAATTAATTAAAAATTCTTAATTAATTAATTAATTAATTCCTCATTTCTAATTTAAATACAAATAATTTGAATTGATTTGTTTCACGTCTCTCCAACTTAGTTCAGTTTTTTAATCAATTAGTTTTCACTTTCTACAACTTGAATTGAACAAATGAAATAATATTCTAACAGCTACTACATCGACTTTAATTCAAATAAATTAATTTTCCTCTTGTGTCAACTCAATATCATGATAATCTCCTACACCCCTTCACAGTTACTCAGTTTCAACCAGCCCGGCAAGGCATTCATTCCAAGATGCACTCGCAACAATCTAAACGTAACACCTCATGATCGATCTCAAACGTCAAAAATTCACAGCAAATTAATTGGTCTGTTGAACACTCGCTCAGCAGCTCGTAAAGCTGCACTCATCCATAATTCAATGTGGGATCATCGTTTGGATGTGCTGTGTTTAACAGAGACATGGATCACATCTGACGACCCTGATGTGACCAAGTGTAAAGTCGCCCCGCCTGGCTTCTCAGTTATTCATCAGCACAGAGGTACTAGTGGTGATAAGAAAGGGGGTGCCATCGGGGCTACATAGACTGTTCAAAAAATACCTCATATTCAACAACCAGTTTTGAACAGCTTGCTGTCAAACTCAATTACATTCAACATTCAGTTCATATTTTCATCATCTACAGGCCACCAGGCCCTATTACATCTGAATTTCTAAATGAGTTTAATAATTTAAGTGAAGGTATCATATCAATAAATATCAGATTTATAATCTGTGGCGATTTTAATGCTCCTTTTCCTCAGGCACCTGTTAATGCTGAATGGTTGGAGATCATTGACGAGTTTAATCTACTACAACACGTTTGTCTTCTACACATAAAAAGGGCAATATCCTCGACCTGCTGATAACACCTAAGGATCAATCAGTCATCGTTTCAACAGTCAAGTCTACCCAACATTTTTTTTCCGATCACAACCTCATCACCACTTCCGTCTACGCTCCTCGACTCAACATTACAACCGACAAGGTTACGTTTAGAAATATTAAAAAAGTAAATTGGTTAAAATTCAATGATGATTTACTCTCCTCATCAATCCTGGAGTATGATAAACAAACCACTCATCAATATGCATCTCACATCAATTCAATAGTTTCCAAGACACTTGAAAAACATGCTCCATTAAAAACAAGGGTTTGCCTTAAAAACCACATATCAAATGACGCCCGTAATGCTAAAAGATACAGGCGTAAAATGGTGCGTGTATACATGAGCAACAAAACTATAATTAATAAACTTAATTATAACAATGCAAAAAACTTGGCCCGGAAGTTGATCCTTAAATCCAGCGTAGATTTGTTGAGAAATGAGCTCGACAAATCGATCAACTTGCGTGCCACTTAGCGCAACCTCAATAGACTTTTACACAAGAATAGCAACGAACCCTGCCTCAACAATTCTGGAACTTCATCATTGGTCAACGACTTCAATAATTATTTCATCAACAAGATCAACAATATTCATAAAAACATAGCACAACAGTTATTGGTTTCATCAGGTGATGCTGATTTGGATAATGTTACTGCCTCCGTCTGTAACCGCTTCGGGTTTTTTGATGATGTCACACCTGATGAGATCAAAAACATCATCAAATCTTCATGCAAAAAAACATCACCAGTGAACTATTTCTCACATCAATATCAGTAGCACGCAACCCCGCTTTCACTCTGTCCTTCTCCACCTGCTCTCTCCTTCAACTTCGAACTCCAACGCTTGCCTAATCCCGACCCTTTCATCCCTTCTCAACACATGTCTATACCACCGCAATTTCGATCTCCTTATCAATGTCACAATGTCCTCATTCAGTCCCATCATTGACATCAGCTTTGTACTACTCCTCCTATCCTTCACTTTAACCCCACACATCATCCTCACCATAGCTCTTTCAGCACTCTGCAGTACACTTTCCTCCTCTCTCCTCAACACCCAAGTTTCATCACCATATACTATCGCTGCTCGCACACATGCTTTACATACCCTCCCTTTCATCTTCACTGACCATTTCTTTCCACACAATACCCCACCCAGTTCCCTAAATTTCATCCATCACACACATCCGCGTTCAGCTTAACCTTTAAATAATCAAAGTTTTCCACTCTTTCAATACCACCATTCAATCCCGTCCTTGCGTCCGTCTTATTAATTACACCATGAACACATTTCTTACATTTGAACGTACCTTCCACCTTTTTCAATGCCCCCCTCACACCACTAAATCTCTAATGCACTCACTTCTCACACCCAATACACAATACCGAGTTAGCCTTCACTCTCCTGTCACATACCCCACAGGGGTCTATTTTACTTATTACTCGCTCCCCACCTTCCCCACTCACCATTACTTTTGTCTTACCAATATTAACTTTTAACCCTTTCTTTCAATAACACTTTTCCTTATGTCAAATTTTCATGCTATCAGCCATCAAGACTAAATCATCTGCATACAAAATCTCAAATAACAACCCCTCCATTATGTTTCCACATACAACATCCATCACAAATGAAAACAAATACGGTGATAACACTGATTCTTGATGCACTCCTACCTTAACACTAAAAGCGTCCGACATCCCCCTTCCGACCCTCACCTTTGTCTTTGCCCCTTCATACAACTGCATCACAGCTTTAACAAGTCTCTCATTCACTCCTTTCTTCCTCAATGCCCATTCAATGACCTTCCTCGGTACTCGATCAAAAGCCTTTTCTAGATCCACAAAACACATGTACAATTTTCGTTTCTTCTTTCTATATGCCCACACTTTCCTTTTGTCCATCCACATACTTTATCTGCCGTAGCCAACACACAGTCCCTATATCTCTCCCAAACATCTTCATCCTTACCCTCTCCCAACTTTCAGCCACCTTCACTTCAAATGCCTTCCTCACCTCTGCATCCTGTAACTTCCATGTCTTTCTCTTTACCACAAGCTTATCTTTCTTTCTCCTCCCCATATCTTTTGATGCCACATCCATCACAAC
>NW_008704261.1:1713896-1719016 GCF_000326865.2 Helobdella robusta | reverse complement strand
AGTATCACCTTCACATTCCTTGCTTCGCCCTTACCAATATATAATCTATCATTGACCTATGCTCCCCTGATCTATATGTAACTAATCGTGCTGGTCCCCTTGTAAACCAGGTATTTCCCACCACCATGCTATGTGCATCCGCCAACTCCAACACTCTACGCCCTTCCTCATTCCGTATACCATATCCCTATCCCCCATGTACACCTTCATATCCGTCTGCATCCGCCCCCACATTACCATTCAAATCACCCAACAACACCACAAACTCATCCAACCCCGCTTGCCCAATCTTGTCAGAAACATCATCATAAAACCTATCCTTCTCCTCTTCGTTCGTAATTTGTTGCAGAGCATATCCTGATATTACCCTCACTATTACCTTTCCAATCACCATCACCACTACTATTACACCATTGCTTTTCCGCCTCACCTTCTCCACCAACTCTTCTCTTATCATCACACCAACTCCTCCCGTACCATCATCCCCCCTTCCACAACAACAAATTCGAAACAGCAATGTTTTTAAAGCCATCAAGGTAGAGAAAGTCACATCGTTTCAATATCTAGGGGGTGTTCTGGATTGAACTGGAACAGCTGAAGCTGCCGTTCGAGCACGCATACGTGCAGGCTGGAATAAATGGCATCTCCTTGCCTCTATATTGATGCGGCGTGCCATTCTACTACCATTACGATCAAGACTATCTATCAGTGATACGTCCAGTATTGTTATATGGTGCAGAAACATGGCCAATGACAACCAAACTGGAACAACAACTTCAACGAACCGATATAATAATGCTCCTATGGATGCAACGAATTAGTCTGAAAGACCACATCAAATCTACCGAAATCCTGCGTCGTGCTGGTTTAGATGATATAAAGGACAAATGCCGGCAACACCGTCTGCGGTGGTTTGGTCATGTCAAACGAAGTGGAAACAGTGCCATAACTTCTATTGCAGATGTTGAAGTACCTGGCACACGTCCCAAAGGCCGTCCAAAGAAGTCCTAGTCGCAAACAAACGAGCAAGACATGAAAGCTCTAAATTTAAATGAAATGGATACAACTGATCGCCTAATTTGGCGCAAAAAATTGGTGGCAAAGAAAACAACGTCCTACCTCGGAAGCACTGGGTCTCTGGACGCTAAACGATGATTGATTGATGCTGCTTTTAATTTCTATTAATTAATTCAACAAAAATTACAATTTTAATTTATTTTTTGTTTTTATTATTTGTTTCTTATCATTGGGCTCATATCACCATGGTTGATTGTGAATTTCTTGGTTTCGGGGGCGCCTCAGTTGCTTGCACTGGCGCTTAACAAATGACATTTATTATTATTATTTATAGTTTCATCCACTAATTTAGCATTGTTGTTTTTCAGACATTTAATAACTTGCCTCTAGCAACATATCATCATTACCGATTTCAAGTCTTGACGGTAATTATTTTTTAACACAATACGAGTTTTACGGATTCAATAGTATTTTTCAATGTTTTCAAGTTTTTTATTTAACCTTAATAAACTTCATCAAGATGATAAAAGTCTCGTTAGAAAAATTGAGAAACTCAACTACAAGTTGAATAATGCCGAAAAAGCAGTGATCTTTATAAATAATTGTATTTATGATAGTCTAAACCCTATATATACACACACACACACACACACACACACACACATATATATATATATATATATATAAACAAGAATTATATATATATATAGACAACTTAATTATTTGCTAAAATGCTCTCGAGTTTACTTGTGAACGCCTAGTTATTTAACATAGTTAGTAAAATTATATTCAAGAATTATATTCAAGAACGTTTAGAAGAATTAGTATTAAGTTTCATGTTCATAATTAGAAGCCCTGAACGGATAAATTATCTCACTCACAAATATAAGCCGTGCATTCAAACCTGCTTTAAAATAAAATTTGTTAATGAGGACATGCATGTTATTATCGAAAGCCAATGAAAAATATCCCGATGGCTTATCTTATAATACAAGTAAACATTTAATAAATTTCAATGGAACTACTACATTTTGAATATTCAAACTAACAACAAAACTATACCAACAGCTTGTATGTTGAGCCGTAATGTTACATCCGTTATCAGTAATGCAATCATGTGCGTTAAAAAGTTGAGGTTCACCCAAATCATTTTGTTTTGCAGACATGTTTAAAACATTAAATGTTTATAAAAATATATTAATTTCGAAAATTTCTGGTTGGTAAAAATCTCTTAAAAAAAGGATCTTAATTTAAAGATTGGTAATTCCCATGTGAGGATTAAAAATTAGCAAACGTTTCAAGTTTTACAAAAAAAAACTATTTAGCTGAACCATGTAAGTGCAAATATATATCTAAGCTAATTCATAAGCACTCACATATAGGCATACACCGAACATATAAATGTTTTAGAGACGTTCAATTGAATAAAGCCGTCAAGTTTGTATATAATATATAAAAATAAATAATATAGATAATATATATATATATATATATGTATGCATGTATATATATACACATAAAAATATATATGTAAACATTGCAAAATTTTAATACAGACCATAAAAAAATAAATAACTGTGTAAGATTAAATTTTGCACATATACATACATACATACATATATATATATATATATATATATATATATATATATATATATATATATATATACGAACCGTAAAAGTACAAAGCAGTCCATACAAAAAATTAATTACTACCGTTACTCTGTAAGATTAATTTTGTAATATATATATATATATATATATATATATATATATATATATATATATATATATATATGTGTGTGTGTGTGTGTGTGAGTATAAATGTATATATACATGCATACATTTTCGCGCTACAATGCAAGTGCAATTAACAGATGTAGAAAGCAACAGCAAAAGTTTGAAAATTTTTGCAAAAAATATAGTCTGACATGATATATACACGCGCGCATTTATATAATATATATATATATACTATTGATGCAAAAAATATAGTCTGACATGATATATACACGTGCATATATATATATATATATATAAATATATATATATATATATATATATATATATATATATACATTGTTGATGAAAATCACAGCATGTTCGGCGTTAGTAATATATACTGCCGATATATTGACGATATATTTGTTACATATGAAGATGATGATCAAATAGCAAGACTTCTACAACGACTAAACTCGTCAAAATTAAAGTTTACAATAGAAAAATCAACTGACAATAGACTACCATTCCTAGACGTACTAATACAAAATGTGCAAAATGAATTTAAAACCTCAGTCTACGCCAAAGCAACAAACAAAGGTTTATGTCTCAATGGTAATAGTGAATGTTGTCAAACATATCTAGAGAGCACGATCTCTGTTTTTGTAAACTGAGCCTACACGCACTCTTCTGATATAGAAAGCAGAAGAACAGAACTAGATTGAATCACTAAATAATGAATATAAAAATTACATGATCCAGAAAATAATAGAACGCAAAGAACACAAAATCAGCAACAACAACAATGCAACCAACAACAATAAAAAAAATAACATAGTAATATATTATAAGAGTCACATGCCAACCATTTTTGAACACGATGAAAAAATCATGAAAAGAATCATAAAAAATAACGTCCAAGCAACCAACGAAAACGAAAATATACTACTCCAACCAAAGAACGTAGTCTCTTGTGATGAAAAACAACTACACTAGTAAACCAGAATCGATATATGATTATGGCTGTCAGAAATGCAATTGTTGATGAAAATTACAGCATGTTCGCCGTTAGGTAACTTCTAATTTAACTTTTCAATTTTTCTAACGTTTCATCGTAAATCAATTTCAAGTTTCGTTAGTTCAAAACCATAATCTTTGTTTATTATATGCATGATAGAGCAGAAAATCTTCTTTTTTCGGTATTCCTATACCATCTTCGGTGTTCAAATTGATATATTGTGGTTGTGCCTAGATGGTCAAATTTGTTTATACTGTGCCTATTTATTGGTTCCTTGTTTGTTTAAAGGGAGTACTTAGTTTTACAATCTTAAACGTCGTAAATTATAACACTTTTACGTGTTTTCATTATTGATGATTCATCTATTTCTAAATTTATTGGTGGGAAGAATTCCAATTGCCCGCTGTTGAAAATTTATTATCGGATGTCTTTGTTCTATGAGTATTGATTCGGCTAGTCGTAAATTGTAATGGGTGTTATTGTAATGTAAGATTTCAACATTGTGGTCCAAGATCTGTCTAGTAATTTTAGTTTTGTGATTCTCTTTCATGTGATTCTTTATAGCGTTTGTACCAGTTTCTACTTGCATCGTGAGTCTTCTCGATAACTTGGTCGTCGTCATACCAATATATTTGAATTATGGTGCCGACAACAACAACAACAACAACACACGTTTAGACGACGTTTTCCCCGAGATCGGGGGTTGCCGTTTGGCTAGCTATGATGGAACCGAAATACCCCTCGACGCCATTCACATCTGTCACTCGCCTCAGTATCACGCAATTCCGCTTTCACTATGTCCTTCTCCACCTGCTCTCTCCATCCCAATCGCGGACGACCTCTTCCTATCACTCCTTCAACCTCGAACTCCAACGCTCGCCTAATCCCGACCCTTTCATCCCTTCTCAACACATGTCCATACCACCGCAATCTCGATCTCCTTATCAATGTCACAATGTCCTCAGTCCCATCATCGACATCAGCTCTGTACTACTCCTCCTATCCTTCACTTTAACCCCACACATCATCCTAACCATAGCTCTTTCATCCCTCTACGATACACTTTCCTCCTCTCTCCTCAACACCCAAGTTTCACCACCATATACTATCGCTGCTCTCACACATGCTTTATATACCCACCATTTCATCTTCACTGACCATTTCTTTCCACACAATATCCCACCCAACAACAACAACACACGTTTAGACGGCATTTTCCCCGAGATCGGGGGTTGCCGTTTGGCTACCTATGATGAAACCGAAATACCCCTCGACGCCATCCACATCTGTCACTCGCCTCAGTATCACGCAACCCCGCTTTCACCCTGTCCTTCTCCACCTGCTCTCTCCATCCCAATCGCGG
>NW_008704261.1:1697763-1713272 GCF_000326865.2 Helobdella robusta | reverse complement strand
AGTAAACAAAGCTTTCCACTCTTTCAATACCACCACTCAACCCCGTCCTTGCGTCCGTCCTATTAATCACACCATGAACACATTTCTTACATTTGAACGTGCCTTCCACCTTTTTCAGTGCCCCCCTCACACCACTACATCTCTTATGCACCCATTTCTGACATCCTATACACAATACCGAGTTAGCCTTTACTCTCCTATCACATACCCCACAGGGGTCTATTTTACTTATCACTCGCTCCCCACCTTCCCCACTCACCATTACCTTCGTCTTACCAATATTAACTTTTAACCCTTTCTTTTCAATAACACTTTTCCATCTGTCAAATTTTAACTGCAATTCTTCCATGCTATCAGCCATCAAGACTAAATCATCTGCACACAAAATCTCAAATAACAACCCCTCCATTATGTTTCCACACACAACATCCATCACAATTGCAAACAGAAACGGTGATAACACTGATCCTTGATGCACTCCTACCTTAACACTAAAAGCGTCCGACATCCCCCTTCCAACCCTCACCTTTGTCTTTGCCCCTTCATACAGCTGCATCACAGCTTTAACAAGTCTCTCATTCACTCCTTTCTTCCTCAACGCCCATTCAATGACCTTCCTTGGTACTCGATCAAAAGCCTTTTCTAGATCCACAAAACACATGTACAATCTTCGTTTCTTTTTTCTATAATTCTCCTGCAACATTCTCACCATGAACAACGCATCCACCGTTCCCCTACCAGGCATAAACCCACACTGCATTTCATTAACTGCCACCATACTTCTCAACCTCCTCTCAAGCACCCTCTCCACTACCTTCATTCCGTGCTCTAGTAATTTCACACTCCTATATGACCCACAATCTCTCACATCTCCTTTGCCCTTATACAACGGCACCAACACACTGTGTCGCCAATCCTCAGGTATACCTTCATCATCAAACATACTGTTAGCAATTCTCATCATAACTTCAATTCCTATCACCCCACTCGCTTTAATATGTTCTGCCGCCACTTCCGAAATCCCTGTCGCCTTATCTAGTTTCATTTCTCTAACTGCTTTCTCTACTTCCTCCATCGTCACCTTCTCTATAGGTCCGTGTGTGACCGCGGATTCCACATCTCCATCCCACTCATTCTCTTCATTCATCAACCTTTCCATATGAGTTTTCCACACCTGAGCTTTTTCCTCCTCATCTATGCACAACTTGCCAGATCCATCCCAAACACATCCATTCCCTATAACATCTTTCCTATCCCTCATTGACTGCTTTGCTACTTTGAACATTTTCCTCGAACTCACATCAAATTCCATTTCCTTCATTAACCTATCTGATGCTTTCGTCATTGCAGTTGCCACTGCCTGTTTTGCAACCTTCTTAGCCTTCCTATACTCAGACTCCGCTTCCTCCGTCATGTCCCTTCTCCATACCCTAAACCTCTCCTTCTTGACTTCCAAAACCCTTCTTATATCTTCATCCCACCACCACGTCTCACCATGCCTACACTTTCCTTTCGTCCATCCACATACTTTATCTGCCGTAGCCAACACACAGTCCCTGTATCTCTCCCAAACATCTCCATCCTTACCACTCTCCCAATTTTCAGCCACCTTCACTTCAAATGCCTTCCTCACCTCTGCATCCTGCAACTTCCATGTCTTTCTCTTTGCCACAAACTTATCCTTCTTCCTCCTCCCCATTTCTTTTGATGTCACATCCATCACAACCATACTATGCTGCAACATACCAGGTATCGCCTTCACATTCTTCACATACTTCCTATGTTTGGCCCTTACCAATATATAGTCTATCATCGATCTATGTTCCCCTGACCTATAAGTAATCAAATGTATTATTGGTGAGTGCCCACACTCACCAATAATACATTTGAACAAATATATTAGATGGCTACAATATTACATTTGAACAAATATATTAGATGGCTACAATATTACATTTGAACAAATATATTAGATGGCTATGATACGTTTATCGATTCTGGTTTACTAATGTAGTTGATTTTCATCATATATATATATAGTTTTTAAGAAATATCACCGCATTGTTGAGTTTGTAACTAACATTTTCCATTTTTTGTACAATTATTTTATCAATATTATCCAATTTATTCAAGTTAATAATAAAATTTTTAATTATTTTATACTGCATTTTTTTATATATACATTTACATAAAAAAGTTTTCTGTAAACTTTATCATCCTCAGCGTAAAAGAGTTTGTGATAATGTTATAATGTAGTTCATCAGGTATTTATTGTATTTTTAACAAAGGAACTCCAAGTTCCATTGTTTCTTTGTGTGAGTAATTTCTTTGTTAGTACTGGCATTCTTTATTGCAGAAAATTTCGATCTATCAAAAATCTTACTTCTGACACCAATGTTATAATCCTTGACCTCGTAACTACTAAAACCGATGTTATATCTTCAAAGATCTCTATATTTCCAACACCAGTGTTGTAGCTTCCAATGATCGTCAAGTGTTCGTTATTCCGTAGGTTCAATATCTCCGGTAAATGAACGCTTTTAACGCAAACTTAGTTGATTCAAATGGCAAAAGTAATAGAAACACTAAACTAATCCAAGAAACTCTATGGTTTACAATCCAAAGATTACAAATACATCAAAAATAACACTAATTAGGATAACAAATAATATAGCGCAATTTGATCATTCCAGCGGTTATGACAATATAATACAAATGAAGAGATTATTAAAATTTTTGCTTTAAAAAATTATTTAAAAAAGATTAAATTATTTAACTGGCCAGGTAATTATGCAATTATTCAATGAAAATGTGTATCAGCATCAGCAGGCATAAACATTAGGGTTATGATTTTTAAATGAATATACCTGAGGTTCCAAATGAATTTTTATATGCAAACACTATTATGATAATAAGTTTTATACAGTTTACAAAATCCTGGCGTCCCACATGTGAAATAGATCGACAAAACTGTAATATATGGCTATTCGTTATGCTTCAATTATACAAATGCACAGACAGTTAAATACACACACAATTGAAGATTAATAATCAGTTATTCACATATTTATATTAGAGATCAAAAATTTATTTATCAGTTTTGCAAGTAGCATGGATATCTTCCATTGTTTTCACAGCTTTCAGCTATAACGAGGAAAATCCACGACAGAGGGATCATTTACGCAGTGCATCTTCAAGCAGTTTATTGCTTTCATACATCTCAATTTTGTAACAGCAGAAAGCAATTTATCATAAGCATTAACACCAAAATGCTGATCGCAGAACCATGCTGATGCCCATGTTGTTGGCATAAAATCACAGGCATGTTTCAGCTTTTCACGATAATCTGGAAAAAGAAAATACGCCAATAATGCAAATGTTCCATCTTGCATGACTGAGGGATGGTAGTTTACGCCTTTTGATTATTGGGAATTTATTTGAATTCATGCATACTTCGTAGGCTTTACAAATTTAAAACAGAAATTTAAAATCGTCACGCATTCCGAGATTTTTGAAAACTGGTACTGCAAAATCACCGATATATTTTGGTTGCAAAGTCTCACATTGAGTTGAAATAATCTCAATAAAATCATGGCTGGTTTCTGCGACGCAGTGGGAGTGAAGAAATTAAGCAAATTACGAAGTATCGTGTCCAGTATATGATTCTGGCAGCCGATGAATTGAGGTTTGATCAAACTTTTGCTTTGAATTTCATTTTGGAGTAGAACAAAAATTCAGTTTTTATGTCCATTATTTACTGTTGTTGTGTCTGATATTAATATTCTGCCAAGCATTAAATTCATCTAATAGATTTTTAAGCCAATGAATGTATCTTCAGCAGATCCTGATTTACAAATGATAATACCTAAATTGATAAATCTTAAAAGACTTTTCAAACAAACAACTAGATATTTTCTATTTGAAAGTCTTTTTCCATAAAAATGTAAGCAAAAATCATTTTCTAGCTGAAGAACGTTTTGAATTTCTGAAATTTTTCCTTTTCCATCTTTAGCTATTCTTCTCCAGATTCCACTTTGTGATGGAATGAATAGCTCAGCTGTTTCTTCCCTAGCTAAACTGCTGCAAACTCTTGATGCCTGACTTGACAAAAAAAAATTTGTTACAAGTTTTGCAGCAGATTTTGTTTTTTGATCATTGAAATCACGATCAACTGACATTTTAATCTCCCAATCATTTGCAAATTTATCAGTTCCAAATTTATCAGATACATCAGAAGCACACCGTACAATTGCACATTGGAACTTATTAACCTTGCGACGTTTTGAAGGATGTATTGAAACTTGAAACAGGTGCAAACTTTGCTGTTGTATACCCAACTGCACTCTGTGATATAATCTGCTTTTTATACAGTTCTTTATCTTCCATACATAACTAATTTTCATCAAATTTGGTTATATCAAAAACGGTTAGTAACTCATTCACAAATTTGTCACTTTTCCTTTACCGATATTTTACAAACGCATCAACTAAGGTTTCAAAGACTGTCATAGCCGGAGGTAGTGATGAGGTTAAGCTCTCAAAACACCCCCATGGAGTGCGTCTCAAATAGCCTCTGACAGTCAAAGACCAAATCCTGGCCTTCTCGTGGAGAAACTGTTTAAACTAACAGGAGAAGGGGCAAAGGCGGCTAACTAGCGCCTCAAAACTAGTCGCTTCGGGTTGACGGGGCCCGTTATTCACCCATCTAGAAGGTAAACTCTGATTTCAAACCTCCACTGCCTTGTGGCTATACCTTTTGTAGGGGAAGGCTAAGGGAGTAAACCCTAACAGAAAATCATGCGTGGTATTGCGTCTTCAAGACGATATGATTGCTTCAACCTCTACTCGACTTGCTACCTACCCACGTTTGTCTGGCGAACAATTGGGAACAACTATAGCAAAAGTATTGTCCACATGAAGTCATCTAAAAAAAAACCTCATACCGCATCGCTCGTTGCGCGGGTTAACAAAGAGCGCACAGTCTCGGTCATTGTCGGCCGACTGTGATAAGCGGACTACGGCGAACAACCCTATTTATGATACCTCTTTACGGTCCCGTGCTGGAGCTAACCCGCATTGATTGAATGGAACCCGATCAGTGAAAGGCTGATGGTTGCTCGTTTCAGACATCGATATGGTACTATGTCAGTGATTGTCTTTTACGCACCAACTAATGAAGAGACGGCTGAGATCAAAGATCTCTTTTATGGCGCACTAAGAGACTCGTTTCGTTTCACCAGGCCCACCGACCTCATCATTTGCCTGGGCAACTTTAACGCGGTAACGGGTGTTGACCGCCGTATGCCTTCGGTAGTTGACCCCTTTGGTAACGTATCACCAAACGACAACTCTGATCATTTCCTGGAATTCTGTGCCTCCGCGGAACTTAGGGTCTGCAGATCCTGGTTTCGCCGTAAGGATATCCATAGACTGACGAGGCACTCAAATGACGGCATTACGGCTAAGGAGTAAACTGCGTAGGGATTGTCAGGCTTGGGCGGACAAACTGGCGGCGGATGTTGAATTAGCCTTGCTGAATAGACTGAACAAGGATGCTTTTGGTCATTTCCAAAAACTTAGATTGACAACCCCGGCTGTCTCTAGCCCTATTCTCAGTGGTACTGGTCGGTTGATTGTGACGGAAACGAAAAGCTAGAGAGATGGCGAGAATACTTCAACCAGTTGCCCAACCACCCAATGTTGGCGCCCTCGCAGGAATTATTGGATTTTGCTGAATCCACTGCCCCAGACCCTGAGATTGACACTGAACCCCCTTTCGTAGCTGAGGTTGTCGCGGCTATAGAAACGCTAAAGAGCGACAAGGCACCGGACTTTTTTAACATTCCTCCGGAAATGCTTAAATCAGGTGGACCTATGTGTGCTAGTTGGCAGCACTCCGTCACCACCCGGGTGTGGCAGTCCGGTGCCGTCCCGGATGATTGAAGGAAAGATATCATAATTCCGTTTCACAAGGATAAAGGATCACGCCGTGAATATAAAAACTATAGAGGCATCACTTTGCTGTCAGTTCCATGCAAGGTATTTGCCCCCGTCCTCTCTTGCTGTCTCGGCATCGTGGAGAACAAAGTGGCTTCACGCCTGGTAGGTCTACCATCAACAGGATATTCACGCTCTCACTCCTTCCACAGACCAGACGTGCTTTTGGTAGACCACTTTGGATTGCCTACGTTGACTTGAGTGCGGCTTTTGATTCAGTCAACAGGGATGCTATGTGGCTGTTCCGTGGTCTGGGCACCCCTGGTAAAACTGCTTAAGGCTTTATACACCCACACCTTGAGTTGTGTTAGATCGGAGGGGCGATGCTCTCGGTGATTCGAGATTGATTGCGGCGTCAGACAGGAGTGTATACTTGCGCCGGATGAGTTCTTGGCCCCGATGGATTGGATCATGGAGCGTTCTGTACACAAAGGTATGCTCGGCACCACAATCGGCAGGGTGGTGTTCACGGACCTGGACTATGCAAATGACGTCGCTTTGCTAGCTGAGATGCGAGATGTTCTCATACTGTCGTTGGCGGCTATGTCTGAGGAGGCAAAGCCTTTTGGTTTAAAAATTAACTGGGAAAAAACGAAAATTCAGGCAATCTTTCTGGGCGATCCGCCACCCTCGTCTGTCTCTGTGCTGGGTAATGACGTACAGATTGTGGATCCATTTCATATCTCGGCTCCTAAATACACTCGTCAGGCAGTAGTGACGCTGAAATTTCGCGTCGAATCATCATTGTCCGAGCGTGTATGAGGTCCCTGGATTGTAGTATATGGCACTCGGGCATTTCGGGGACAACAAAAGTTCGATTGTATAACCCTTACCCCGTGCTGGCCTATGGATGCGAGGCCTGGTCAACTACTAGCGCTCATTTGAAGAGGCTAGACGCTACAGATCACTGCGCAGGACCTACCGCGATCACGTCACCAATGTTGAGGTGAGGAGAAGAGCACAGCAGCCCTCCGTTTCCTCACTCCTGTTCAAGCGTCATTTAAACTTCTCGTGCCAGTTCCATAGAGAATCATTACCGGGCTTTAAAAACTGTCATAGACCGACCACCACCGGACTGGACTCGACAGCGCGGCAGTCTGTGAACGTCGTGTAACTTTAAATTCTGTCTACAAATGTTCGAAATTTCATCAACAGTTCTTTTAGATAACTTTGACATGTTATCTAAAATAAACAGCGGACAAATATAACTAAAGATTTTGTCAAAGTAGAGGCAATAATACCTAAAAGCAGAAAACTATAGTTTAAAAAAAAACTGCTTAGTTGCTTATTCCATCAACTTTTATCCTATTGGTTCGTTTAATTATTCGTGAAATTACCAATTCATAAATTTCAACTTTTTTATATTGTAGCTTTATATTAATCAAATTGAAAGATATTACTTAGTTAAACCAGTTAATATTTAAAATGCAAAGGAAAAGGGGGTATGTACTAAGTGAGGTATGTACTAAGGAATAAGGGACATCGTAAATATTAACTGTAGTCTTTAATGTAAGTAAATTGTTTTTACTTTATATTTTGTAATGAAAACTGTAAATAAATAAAATATCGTATAATTCTAGCCACGACTGTAATTATTTCAGCGGTTATGAGTAAATAACTTAATTTTACATATGCTTTATTATGGACCAATATACAAAATTTTCAAATTTTAATGGGCGCTAGATTTTTTCATAATTTTTCTCATTTCATAATTTTTCAATCTACACATAAAATGCCTTTGATGAAACCCCTGGGAAAAGAATTTTAAGCAAAAAGCCTAAAAGTCATAACCCTAATGAGCATGTTTTATTACAAACGAATTATTTAGTTAAAAATATCAAGAAAACATTATGTGATTTTCAAAATTGCACACACCTCTGGGATCCATGTAACAAGACCAAGCACTACCTGTGAAAAGCAAACTTAAATTTTAGCTTGTTAATATTCAAGCAGAGTTTTTGTCATTAGCTTTATTAGCTTTATTATTATAGTAACTGTTAGGTTTATTATAATTTTTTTTTATTAATATTTTAGTAGTCATTATACTTACACTTGGAATCCCCAGAATCATTGTTGCTTTTTATGTTGTTGAACTGAGGTTTGACCGGGAGAACATTTGATAACTTGGAAGTGTTGATTGGTGGTGGTAATGTATCAGAAAAATTATCAAATGCATCAATAACCACCTTTGAAGCTTTTAAATCATCACTATTCATTTTTTATTTTCATTTAAGTCAGAATCTAAACAAAAAAATTATATGATATTAAAATCCAACAATATTAGTATAAATTTTCGACTACTTGATAAAAATCTATAAAAAAATATCTGCAATATGTCAGTGTTCAATGAACTGACATTCTGACCAACATGTATGTCATTTGTTGGGAAAAAAATTTTTAAATGTAAACAAAGTAAAAGAATTGAATGCTCTTCTAAAAAAATGAACATGTCAAAAAAGAAAAAATTATTAAAAATTAAATTGTACATCATTTTGATAATCATTTTCACTCATCAACTGCACAATTTTCTTACAATACTCTACAATAATAAATTAGAAATTTAACAATGATCAACACAGCAAAATTCTAAAGATCTCTTAATTTTCTTTAAAACATTATTGTGAAATTTCTCAAAAACGTTTTGTTAAATATATGCATTTTTTGTGAATTTGTGTACAATTTTTGCTTTGGTAATTAATGAAAAAAAAATCATTTGTCAACCTGCAGAACAATCATTCAAGGTGCTGCCATATAACAGTGTCATATGTCATGATCTTCATGAATATTAGTCATTTAATTTAAACTGTTATTTTTATGGCGATGGAATTTCAAATATTGGAAGAGCAGCATTGAAAAAGTGAATATCATGCAGTTTGCTTAACTTTAATAGAAAACCTGAAACTTAAGAATATTATTTTTCTGACTTGTAACTATATGACACTATTTTCCATGAGCACTTCAAATGATGATAGAAAAAGTATTTTTCATCATCATTATTAACTATCAAATATTATTTTAGCAAAAATCTTAGATAAATTTGAAAATATGAAAATAGTGACTAAAATGGAAGAAGTATGTGGTTAATTAGAATAGGGTTAAGAATAACATACAAAAATACAAAGGCAGCCAGCCAATGATGCATCTT
The DNA here is from genome assembly GCF_000326865.2 of Helobdella robusta. Lineage (NCBI taxonomy): Eukaryota > Metazoa > Annelida > Clitellata > Rhynchobdellida > Glossiphoniidae > Helobdella > Helobdella robusta. The sequence goes on along the minus strand of NW_008704261.1, from coordinate 1,704,130 downwards.
TTATTCTAATAATGCATGCCAGGTGGATTTTAATTAACAAATATTTGGCACATCACTTGCTATTTCATGTAATAATATATGATTAAACAATCTGAAAATGGATGCATTTGATATTATTGGTGAATAAATTTTGAAAACATTAAACTAAGAACTACAATTTACACATGCAAACACACATACACAAACACACACAAAGTTACATGCCTTTATTTTAAAGAATTATGGACACAAATAATTAGCTTTTCATTTGCTCATCTCAACTATAAATATGATTGTATATTATTATTAATATATTTACACCAGATAAAAAATATGAATGTTTACAAGCATAAATATAATACTCAAATAGATAAATACTAATCTTAAATAGATTCTGCATTAGCTGATTTTAACTTTTATATTATACTACAATCAGACCCCCTTAGTTTAGGCTAGGCTAGGGGGTCCTACTACTGATTTCATTTTCTATGAAATGAAGCAAAGTTTGTGATGATAGAGTATATATGATAGAATAGATCCATCATCTATGGACTGACATTAAAATTAATTAAATAATTACTGAGTTCGGTGTTTGTAGCTGTGCATGTACTAAATACTGTTACTAGTATGATATGTTGTTTAAGTTAATGACTTTTAATATGTTGTTAAAGGCAAGTTAATTAAATAAAAACATTTTTCTAAGTAGTAGTCTCAATAATATTTAATGTTAAAAATTATATATTGTTCAGAACGATCATACCAAACTGTGTAAACGGAGATTTATTCTACCACGCCGACTTTTATTAAATAATTAATAATTAAAAACGGCTAACCTTATAAATAAACGTAATCACTTTGCCCCCGCACGTGCCTTGTTTACATTTATCTTTAAATATGGCGTGCAGCCCACTTTCATTCACCAATGAGCATAAGTGAATGCCTCTAAAATGGGTTTTTTGCGAAGAATTACGAAAACTAGTTGGACCTCTCATACATCCAATGAGGATGTATTAAAACAGTCCAGTTATAAAAAGTAGATATTACTACAAATTCTGTTAATGTATTTTGGTCACATCATGCGGATAGAAGGAATGGAAAATCTAACAACAATCTAAAAACAAATTACTACAAATTCAGTTAATATATTTTAGTCACATCATGCGGATAGAAAGAATGGAAGATCTAACAACTACTGGAAAGATTGCAGGAAGAAGAGATCGCGGTCAACAACGAATTACATTTGCGAAGTCATTGTGGGCTTGTTGAACATCACCACATTTCCACTGCTACAAAGTGTAAAAGATCGTTTTTTGTGGAGGTCGATAGTCGCCAATGTCCTGAAAGAATAAGGCACGAGAAGAAGAAGCACAATTGAAAATATGTTCACAATCACATATATAGAATAATATATATATGCCATTTAATGGGCATTAATCGGAATTTAATGGGCATGCTGCGGACCACCATTACACGTACTTAGAATATGCCTTTTTTTAGAAAAACACATTGCATGGTAATAAACATATAGTGCAGTGCTTTTCAAACTTTTTGGTTCCGCGGACCAGTGCGTAATTTATGGGCATGCTGCGGACCACCATTACACAATATATATATATGTAAATATATTTAAATATTTACAATATTCTATTATGGTCTATTACCAACATATATATATATATATATATATATATATATATATATATATTGTTAAATTTATTTGCCCATTTTGCATTTATCAACTTTTTTATTATGGACTCAACACAGCGTAGTTTTTTGAATGGCAAATAAATTTAACAAAATATGTATTAATGAAAACCTCGTTCCTAAATATATATATATATGTATATATATATATATATATATATATATATGTCAGGGTTTTAGCTGCGACCGGGAAATTAACATGCAAAGGGTATGAATACATTGTGATGGTGGTGATAGACGAATGGCATTGAAGCAGATAAAAATAGCAGCCAATCCGCGGGGTGTACAGAGTTGTTTAAATAAGTAGACATTCATTATTCACAAATGTACCAATTCATGATACAATTGACATAATTATCAACACCGTTTACCACTCAGATATGGTTCCATTGAACATACCGAAAGCACAACTGAAGTCCCTTCTTCAAATTTGCACTACTGAAGCACCATTCCACAGCCTCACAGGCAAACTTTACAAGCAAATCGATGGTATCGCTATGGGTTCCCCCCTTGGCGTCCTATTTGCCAGTTTTTACCTAGGACAGCTGGAGAATGAAACATTCAAAAACAATGCAAGTTTAAAACAAATATCTACGCCAGATACGTGCATGATATCTTTGTCTCCTATAACGATCCTGAACAAATCACCCAACTTCTTGGTACCTTAAACAAATCAAAACTTAGATTTACCATTGAAAGTGAAAAGAAACAACGTTTACCTTTCCTCGATGTGTTGGTCACCCGTGGCGAAAAACGATTCAAAACCGCGGTCTATGTCAAAGAAACGAATACAGGAATTTGTTTGAATGGACAAAGTGAATGCACTGAACAATTTAAAGACAGCACAATAAAATCATTTGTGAACCGGGCATTCACACACTCTTCCGATATTGAAAATCGCAACGCTGAATTAAAGAGAGTCACTAACCTGCTTGTAAACAATGGATATAAGACTTACTCTATTGAAAAGATTGTTAAAAACAAATTACTACACAGCAATAACCTTCCTAGTACCAACAATCAAGATAACGACATCATCTTGTATTACAGAAATCACATGTCAACAGCATACAAGGTAGATGAAGCTATTCTTAAACATATCATCAATAAAAATGTCACACCAACCAACCCAAATAGTAAAGTTAAACTCCAAATTTATTACAACAATAAAAATACGTCTCACCTAATACTGAAAAACAACTGCAGTCCTAGAGATAACTCTGAGTTAAAGCGTAATCACGTAATATATGAATTTAATTGCCCCTTTGACGGCTGTGCACGTCAACATGACTCATATATCGGGATTACTACTACTTCACTGACTAGAAGGCTTACGATGCATAAACAGAGTGATGCTATCAAATCTCATTTGGACTCAACACACTCAATCACAATTAGCCGTGAAATCCTCGACAGCAACACCAAAGTAATATACGAGAACAGCAACTACACGCATCTTAAAATTTCAGAAGCAGTCCTAATCGACATCAATAAACCAAAAATAAATATACAACAAAAAATGACAACCTCACTTCCAACCGCGGGGTGTACAGGGTTGTTTAAATAAGTAGACCCGAGAAGTTTAAAAAGAGGAAAAAAAGATATAGTTCGGTTGGTGTTGGCGAAAGCTGGTCGGTAGTAATTAGTGGTAGTTCAAAAACTCTCGAAGTTACGCTGGTAGTTCGTGCAGTTAGTGGAAGCAGTTACGTCGGTGGTTGGTACAGTCGGTAAAGCGGTTACGTTGGTGGTTATTAAATTCCATAGTAGTCAGGTCAAACCTGATAACAAAACGACACGTCAGTTCAGCAAACGTGAGTTGACAACGCGTTTGATAACCTACCCGTCACTTCAGCAGGCGTGAAGCGACATTACGTTCAAGAAACGACACGTCAATTCAGCAAACGTGAATTGACAGTGTGCTCAACAAACGACACGGCATTTCAGCAGCGGTGAAGTGACAACACGTCGGCAGTCAACGAGGTCTTCGCCAGAAGTTTCGAAGACAACGTGACAGCCGGTGTCCACATTCGCAGTCATCGCTACATTTCGGGAACGATTATATTATAACATTTATTGTTGGGAACTGTCGGTGAATTGGTGAACCCTTACATATATATATATATATATATATATATATATATATATATATATATATATATATATATATATACAATAAACATACCGTGATACTTTTAAACAGCTGATAACGTTTGCATATGTATATATTTGTATGGTCCGTTACGGTTAATATATCACGCGTACAATACTATTTCTTGCTCACTTTCATACTTATTTCACACTCTAACCATGATTTTTTTATAAAGTGTTGAATGACCGAACGAAGAGCTTAGCTGTTGTTGACATCTTTCCTGTTAATCTGTTAATCAGTGATGGAATGATACCAATTTCATCCTCCTCAGCAATGAAGCCATCGTTAATGTTATCATCCATGTAGACGAGAACCAGGCTCTCTTTCCAGTGCATGTTGGAGGGGTTATCTCAAAACTTTAATCATCGTCTGTCACCAATTCATGTCTAGAATGAACATTCGCATTAATTTTGCATTAAATTGAATTTTGGTGAGTGTTTTACCAAAATCGTTGTAGCTATCGTTGTCACTGTTGTCGTTGTTATCAATAAAAACATGCTAGTTAGCAGAAAGATCTGAGAAGTAGTCCCACTGCATATCAAAAGTTTTTTTGTTATAGCCAACTTCTCCAATATTTTCAAAACCTTCATTTTCGTCTTTGTCATCATCTTCATCATTACGATAACTGTGTGTTGATCGATGATTCTGTTCATCGGCTATCTGTTCATTAAATATTCTATTAATTTTGGCTGTCCGTTCATCAAATTTTCTATTAATTTCGGCAAACTGTTCATTCTTGTCGTTTTATTGATTGAATCTTTTATTCAGTTCCTCCATAAAATCCGGGAAATCAGACTCATCCGAATCGTCACCTTTATTTACCAGAGCGTTCCTTAGGCGGTTTATCAAAACTGCCTTCGCATTTTTGAGCCGAGGTTTCTTTGTCGTAGTTCCTTTCTCAGATAAGTTGTATTAAGTTCATCTAGTGCCGGCATTCTTTATTGAAAAAAATTTTGATCTGTCAAAAATCTTACTTCTGACACCAATGTTGTAAACCTTTAACGCTCGTTACTACAAATACCAATGTTATAACTTCAAAGATCTCTATATTTCCAACACCAGTGTTGTAGCTTCCAACGGTCGTCAAGTGTTCGTTGCTCTGTAGGTTCAAGATTTCCGATAGAAAAACACAACTGCTTAAAGCGAAAACTTTGTTGAACGTTTATTTGAATGCCAACAGTAAGAAACACTAAACTAATCTAAGTAACTATAAGTCACAATTACAACTTCGCTTCAAAACCACGCTATTGACTTCGCTAATCAACTTCTTTATATAAAAGAGGTTCTTCAAATCCAGAGATTACAAATACAGCAAGAGAGCAAAAATAACGAAAAATCAAGATAACAAATAATACAGCGCTTTTTGACCATTGCAGCGGTTATAACAATATTAACAACATACACTTAAAATACCAACAACATTAACAACTCATATTTAGAATATAGCCTATGTATAAAATCAATAATATATAACATTTAGCCTAATACAACAAACACAAGCGTGCCTTAATAATTCAGAAATTGATCAATACCGGATATCAAGTTATTTGACAACACAGAATCACTCATCATCTTACAGATCCAGCACTCTTCTGATCACTAAAAATCAGCTAATTTCACACCAAAAATTAATTTGCCTCATATACCTACGTGCATCATATCCTACTGTCACTCAAATATTCAATACACTCGATTCAAATTTTTTCAAGAAAAAACCACGTCATCCACCCTCTGCTACCACAAACCAATGCTACTACACAAACTTCACATACGTAATAAACAGACTTAAAAGGCCACTCACAAGGCACTTAAAATTTATTAACACTCAGTATTTATTAGTCAAAAGTTCAATTTTGCTTATTTTTTTTTTCTAATGAGCACATATCAATATAACAGCATTAGTTATAGTGTCAACTCTATTATTACCATTATTATTAACATTATATATATATATATATATATATATATATATATATATATAAATCTTGGGTTTAGACTATCATAAATGCAATTATTTATTAAGATCACTGCGTTTTCGGCATTATTCAACTTGTAGTTGAGTTTCTCAATTTTTCTAACGAGACTTTTATCATCTTGATAAAGTTTATTAAGGTTAAATAAAAAACTTTTAATATTTGACATTATTGACAAAACATTATTGATAAAGTTAATCATGTGTTTCTTTGTTGGAAGAATATTGGTAATTTATTCAACTTAAGTCTCAATTTTATATTTATGATAATTTATTGTATTAAAATACAATATTAGCAATTATATTTAACTTTACATATAATTATTATCTATATACAAATTATAAATATTTATATTATTTATATATTATATACGTTTATATGTAATATATATATATATATATATATATATATATATATATATATATATATATATATATATACCTTTACAATATTCTATAAATTCTACCGAATGTTTGGCGTTAATAAGTTTGTAGTTCGTTTTTTCGATTTTTCTCACTAAAGTTTTTTTGGTGAACGTTTAGTTTATTAAAATCAAAATAAC
>NW_008704261.1:1684205-1697713 GCF_000326865.2 Helobdella robusta | reverse complement strand
AACTTTGGTGTTGTAAAATTGTTGTTGTAAAAAACTCAATCACAATTAGCCGTGAAATCCTCGACAGCAACACCAAAGTAATATACCAGAACAGCAACTACACGCATCTTAAAGTTGCAGAAGCAGTCCTAATTGACATCAATAAACCAAAAATAAATATACAACAAAAAATGACAACCTCACTTCCAACCCGGCGCTTAACCAACAACGAAAACAAAGAAGTAATAAAAACTAGCATCGTAAATAGTGACAAAGAAGAATATGATGCTATCGATGAAGAAAAGGAGACCAAAAAAAATGACCAGAAATAAAGAAACCTGACACCTAATTTGCATCAAAGTTCAATTTTACAACACCAATTTAATTTTTACAAAGTCATTATTTCCCTATATATACAGCAAGGAGCACTATAATAACTCTTAAATCACCTATTATCATAATCAGAATGATGATGGTTCATTCGGAATCGAAATATGGCCTTATTTGCAGCATGAATTAAAAAAAAATGTTTATTTTGAATGTTAATAAACTAAACGTTCACCAAAAAACTTTAGTGAGAAAAATCGAAAAAACGAACTACAAACATATTAACGCCAAACATTCGGTAGAATTTATAGAATATTGTAAAAATTATGGTCTATTACCAATATATATATATATATATATATATATATATATATATATATATATATATATATATATATACCAGAACAGCAACTACACGCATCATACAAAAATGTAAAAAAAATGTTGATAATTGAAAAAGATTTGGAGACTCAACAGTTGAAGTGCCTAAGGCGATATCAGAAGGAAAACTGCCGTTCTGTGATTTGTTGTTCGTCGATGGGGGGCACACATATCCCGTTGCAAAGTTTGTTAAAAAGAGGGGAACGAAAATAAGAATGATGTTAAATGATGATGTTGATATTAACGTTGATGATTACGTCAGAAAAATTGACGAATAATGATGATGACGATGATAATGATAAAATTTTTATGGTTATATGATTGTGTTAGTCATGTTAATTATTTTGTTAATATATTTTTATTTAATGTCGTTAATAATACAAAAAAATACAAGATGACAATGAAAAAATTGTGAATGATAAATGATGACTATCTAAAAAATATGACAGCCCAAAAAATATAAGGATCATATATTAATACTTTTATTATGTTTCATAATAGGCATAAAACTTCCGCGCAGAGCCGATATAATAAACTTTGCGAGACACTCGAATGAATACAGCCTAATAATCTTTGATGACCATCCAACTGATTGGTGAGTGCCATTGGGGCAGCTTGGAATGAATTTCTTATATCGAAAGAAATAGCGGCTGAAGTTGTTGCTGTTGTTTTAATATTTGTTTACTTATTTAAATTAAATTCTATAATTTTTGAATATTTTAATTTCTATTTAGTTTTTTAAGATTCATAATTTTTCTTATTGCCAAATGTTTCATTAAAATCTATTGAAAACATTCGAAAAATAAAAAAAAAACGTTTTGTTATTAATTGAAAATTACAAAATGAAATACCTAATATTTCATATTTTGGTTAATCATTTGAGAATAATAAATATGATAAAAATAATAATATACAATAGCGATGTTTACATGTTCAACTCTATCAACATATTTCACATATTTATATCTAATTTTCTTAATGGTTTTACAATTGAATGATTTCTATTTGAATGTTTCAGATTTTGCATAAACAAAAAATAGATGCAAATTGGTTGAGAAGTAAAAGAAATGTGTCGATTGTTGAATTGTTCAGATGTAAGAAACTGAACACAGTAGATATTCAGAGGGGTTTTTCTGTTGGTAGAGTTATTTTCGCTTACCTAATAAAATTGTCATATTATAAAAATGATGACTATTTTATTGAACAAGACTTTTTATTATAAAACTAGTAATTTTTGCATATTGATGTTAACATTCTTTTTTAATTGGAGCTTGAAATGTTTTTGCAAAATGCAAAATTAACATATAGTCTTATTAGTCGTAATGGTGTTTTTCGTTGAATTTTTTGCAAATTTTTTTAGTTACAAAAAGTGGAAAAAAGTTTAAAAATGAAATTTTTGTCACTTTTTTTTACCGTTGAACAATTTTTATATTTTTTGTTAGATGAAATCCAATCACATTGATTTATTCATAGCCAACCTTTTAATGAATCAATCGAACGACTCGTATATCTTGAGTTTTCCACATTAAAATGCACTTCAACATTTACAACACATCTCAATTTAATAGTCACAACCCATCTTAACATAAATACAACATATCTCAACATTAATACAATCCATCTCACCATTTATACAAAGCATCTCATAAATATAACGCATCTTAACAAAAATTACAATTTTTCTATACGCAAAAAAAACCGATGTACCCTAGACTCCTGTTTATTTAAGTAAACGGCTGAGAGCGAAAGATCAAAACAAGATCACAAAAATATCTAAATCTCCTTGTTTAAATAAAATGAGTAGGTGAGTATTAAATGTGAAATAAGTTGCTGTAGGGTAGCATGGGACAAGAAGCCATGCCATAATTAAGGTTTTGCAAGCTACCACACGCAACAGATAAAATTTTTTTACAACTTTTTGTTGATTTTGCTAACTTGACATACCCACAATCTAATTCTAAAAGTGCAACAACTTTAAACCATCTCAGTTTTGTTTTATAATGCAAAACTTAAACCTCTATCAAAAGCGTGTGTTGCCCCAAATGAATTGACTATTGAAAAAAAATTCGCGATATGAGCGGCATTAAAAAGGTGCTATATAAGAAACAAACATTCTTTATTAACAATAGACATACAAAATGTTCATCATGTTCGCAATCAACACAAATGAATATGCCATTACATTTTTCATTCACCACTGGACAGGCAATGTTATGTCTCATTTAAAATTTTTGGCATTTGATCCACTGACGTCCAGTTAGTCAGAACAAAATTTTTTTTTGCGTTGAAAAAAATCTCACTAAATAATTTAGTCAACATAAAATGGGCTTTTTGCTCCAAACATTTGAGAACTTTTTTTTGCACCAACAGAGTGTTAAAATTAACTTGAAGTTATTAAAAAAATAATCTAACCGATAAACAGTTTTTTTTAATTTCAAGATAAATCTTTTCTGGAAAAAAAACTTGTTGAAAAATAGTTTCAGCGTTTGAACCAAATTTAATAGATATTTAAACCTGAAAATTATCAAACAAGTCTAAAAATTTTTAAAATCTTTAAAAACAACACTTGTAAAAATTTCGTTAACTCACAGTTGCGTCATTTATTATTTATAATTATGTTAAATCGTTCTATTTTAAAAAAATATTAAAAAAAATTGTGGGCTCCAACTATTTGGGTTAAAATTAGATAAGAGTTTCTTACCTTACACGCACATATTTCTTACTCATGCTACTCTAATTGAAAAAGACACAATGTGAAAATGTCTGTTGAAAAGTTCCAATTATTTTGTGAGTGTAAATAAATAAAAAAAAGTTTTCTATTTTTTAGCTACAAATAAAAATGAAAGGATAAAACAGACATAATAGTTATTTTATTTATATTTACATTGTTGAGTTTTAATGTTTATTGGGAAACTAGGAGATAAACATGATATGAGTATGATATGCATTTTCCGGCATTTCAGCATAGTCAGGCTAATCGTAGGCCTCTTTTTTCTTTTTCCTTTATTTTTCCATATAAAATTAAAATTGATGATGTTTTATTTATATTTTGTTGGTCAATTTAGTTTTCGTGAATAATTTTAATAAATTTTCGATGATGGTCTGATTTTGGAATATTTTTTGCATATTTCCTATATATGCTAGATTGTTAATTTAATTCTGAATTTACCACTGTGTTTTTTTTCTATAATCTGAGTGAAATTTTTGTATGCCCAATCTTAATTCTATTTATTAAAGATTAAAAAAGGTTAAAGGTTATTTATTCTCTCTTTTACACTTGCTTCAAAGATATCAACGACAAACACACACAGCGTATATGAATAGACGTGAGAACCACGCATCACACACACACACCGCATGATAGGCGGGGATCTCTTTCTATCCGAACGCAATCACTGCAACAGCAAGACCAGGTGCTAAAAACCATTGAGCCATCGCTCCGTCCATTATTGTTTGGTATCGTCTTTCCAAAATTATTGTTTTTAGTTCTTTGATATTGGCTTTTGGAGTTGATATCTTTAAGAAACATTTGTTTGTTTTCATTTTTGCTGCCACAAAGCTGGGATTTATTGATTAGTTATTGTTCTAAGGTATGGTATTGACATGTTTAATATTGGAAGAGAATGTGCCAGGTTTACAGCTTAATTGGGTTTTTCGCTTCCAGATATAACTATGTATATGGCTTGGCATCCAAACCAGTTTTATTTTTCTGTTATATGTTGCAATATTCTGGCACTAGTTTATTAGATTTCAAATTTCTATAATTACCTGGTTGTTGGGTCTTTGATAGTTTATTGCTATCTTTGATTTTGATGGGAAAATAGTAAATGTTTTGTCGATCTACTTTCTGAAAATAAACAAAGAAAAAAAAATTAAACTCCAAACAGAGTACCAAAAAATTTACAACAATAAATAATGCATGGAGCAAAAAACTCTGCAACAGGCCCAGGTTTGATAACTTATGTTTTATTAAAAAAATTGTCATCATTATCCATCAAAAAACTTTTTGAAATTTTTAATTTTATATGGACCAATAGTAAACTAACAAATATTTGGTACGAGCAACAGTGACAGCAATAAATAAACCAAATAAAAAAATCAGAACCTAAAAAACTGCTGCTCGTGCAAATAATTTGAAAAAAATGTTAATTACAGGCTGAACAAATACTTAAAAATTAATATTGTAATTTAATTTTGTTTGAACAAACAGAGTGGTATTAAAGGTAGATCAACTATAGACAATTTAATATCGTTAGAAAAATTTATTCGACATGTATTATCATAATATTTTTGATATCGAAAAAGCCTAATGGAATGGTAAAAACGTTACACAATTTTCAACTAATCGATCATTCAATCGATGAGTCAGTCAATCAATCAAATTTATGTAGTCCAATTTTTAATCATTCAACTGGGCTAAATCCAAAATTTGTAAAACAAATAATTATGAAGTACAAAAAAATTAATTGAACAAAAAAATTAATTAAACGACACAAACGACATAAAATAAAATAAAAAAATGGATTAAAAAGATATCGTCAATGTTTATTCAAGAATTGTTATCCAATTTAAAATTAAACAATACATATTCAAATAAATTGAAATCCGAAATAGGTATTTCACAAGAAGTATCCTCTCACCCAAACTTTTTTGTTTATACATAGATTCCATTGCAAAAACTTTACCATAAAATGTTTAGTTTCATTGTATATGGATGACTTAACAATAGCATGTCATCAGCCTAGAAAACAGCACAAATGAAATCTTGAAGATTATTAAAAATTGGTCAAATTAATCCTTTCCAAACCCGAAAACAAGCTGTTTTTGTGAAAACAAAATAAAGTGTACCCCAGAATAAAATTCAATAAAAACATAATAACATTTACATTATAAAACAAATGTTTTTTATTATTATTATTATTATTATTATTAACTTTATTAAGAACTTAATAACTATATTAAGACTGATTACATTGTACGCATTTTATATCTACAATGGCGAGCATTGTAGACTACTTTCTCATTTTAATTCATTTTATTTTATTTTATTTAATATTTATTTCGCCCCTTTTTTGAAAAAAAATAAAAGAGTTCCCATTATTATTATTATTATTATTATTAATTTAAATTGCGTCCTATGCATAGCTTCATGGACGCTTGTATAAACAATGACTTTTGACGTTTTCGTAGGCCTGAATAAACAAAAAGTTCTTTAATCGTTTCCTAAAAATTTTGATGATTGTTTGTTGACGAATAATGGCGGGCAACTCATTTCATATGGAAGGAAAGCTGTACACAAAACATTTGTTGACAACTGATGAATTGCTGACAGGTTGATGCAACTAAGTATGAAGACGAACGAAGTTGACGAGTTGATGAACGACGCGATAAGTTGATGAAGATATGATGGTTGAGATGTATTAAGTAACTTGTACGTGAGGACGGCGAGTTTAAATATAATGCGTTGACGTACCGGTAACCAATATAATTGAATGAGTGAAGATAAATTAAAGATAAATTACTGATATTTAAAACAACTTTTGCAATTTTATTTTAAGCTCTTTGACGTAAAGTCAAAAGGTAGGAAGGAAGACCGTAGAGAAAAGAATTACGATAATCTAAACGTGATAGTACGAGACATCGAGCCAGTGCAGAAGCAATATTTTCAGTGAGAAATTTACGAATATGACGAATTAAAAGATAGAGAAGAGTCAAAAAATTAGTCTAAAAAATTAAGTTTAGAGGTTAAGGAGAGAGAAGAATCAGCCAATAAAACGTGAGATGAGGAGAATTTGATAAGTTGCTGCGAAGTGCCAAAAAACATTACTTCAGATTTGTGGGGATTTAGCTGAAGAAAGTTTGATAAATGCCAATCGTTTATGACCATAGTACATGCATTTAAGTCGTCAAGCTGAGATATATTATTAGAGGTGGAAATTTTAGCTATTATACATGATTATTAGGAATAGTTTTTGACTACAAACTGAATTTTACAAGCCCCATAATTAATATTTTTAAAAATTCAAAAAAATTTTATTTCTTTTTGAATAAAGCAATTATTGATGACTGGATTAGTTGGTTGCGTTAAAATTTTTTAAATAAAGATCTTTATTGATTATGGATCTCAAATTTATAGAGCTACTTAAAAATTTTATCTAAGAATATTAGAGCCGGTAATAAACGAAGGGTTAAGAAAGGTTACCATTATCCTTCACGGATTATCTGGAAAATTCAGACATCTAAAACTACCATTAAATTAGTTAACACATATTTTAATTTTTAAATTAAATTTTAACACAACCAACCACAATCCAGTCAAAAACATCCAACAAATTTCTCATTTACAATATTAAAAATGATACTTCCAATAAACTTAAAATAAGAAAATTATTTAAAATCAATGGAAAAATTTTAAATTATTGAAGAAATTAAAATACAATTCCATCACGGGAAATTAATAAACTAATAATCGAAACATCAATTTGAAAGAATCGAAAATATGAAAAACATGTAAAATTAAAATTGAAAAAAATAACAAACAACATAAAAATGTAGATTAAATTTATAACGGCGGATCAAAATTAAACGATCAACAACTGTAGCAACAGTCATCAACCACAAGTATTCAATAGCTAACCTGAACCAACATCGATTTTTCTAGCGAAATTAACAGTCAAAAATATTATATTAAACTTTATATAAAATAGTTAACTTTTTTAATTTTTTCAGACTCATCAGGTTTACTGACTTTTTTTATTTCCTCTGTCGGTCGGTCCTCTCCAGCCAAAGAGGCCAAAATGACCTGTCTCCATCCGTTTCTGTCTTTCGCAATATTACTCTAGTTCTTTCAGTAGTTCTCCCGTGTAATGATGGCCAAGCTCTTTCCAAATCTCGGCTAAGACACTCGTTCCATCTCGTTTTAGGTCTGCCTTTTACATCCAGATTTTCTAACTCCTCCATCCTCATCATATGTTCTGTCCACTTCAATCTCCTCTTCTTAATAATAACATTAATATTTATTAGTCCTGTTTTTTCCTTATTTTTTCATTTGTGACATGATCCTTGTAGACAATTTGCCTCATTCTTTTGATCTACATGAACTCGCAAGCATCCAATTTTTTCCGTGGCTTTCGTTAGGGTTAGCCACATATATAAAAACCGGGACTACCATAACAATGTAAGTCTTAGTTTGATTTTTAGACCAGTCATGTTTTTTTAAAACCTTGGTGTATAGTTTTTGAAATACTTTTCCTGCTAGCGTTTTTCTTCAATTCCTCCTTTATTCTACTTGCTTTGTTAATATGACTTTCCAAATAGGTAAGTTCTGATACTTTTTTTTCTTCTTCATTCACTTTCACCTGTGGCCATGATCTATATGTTTTAGGGGTTGGCATTATTCTTTTCTCAGGCTCTTGTCCTTTAGTCTTCTAATATTGTACCGTCTAATCAAATGCTTTGAATTCTTTCGATGTAGCTTCACCCTTATTTCAGCCACCATTAGAGAGTAAATTAGATTTGATTGTTGCTGGCCAGTAAGCTTTCGTTTTCATCACTGAAATAAGCCACTCTGCTGATATCCATGTTTTTATAAAAAGTTTTTTAAATCCCAGTTCTTTCTGTTTTGGCTACTTCATTGACTGACATTTTAAACCTGATCCACTCTTTTTCCACACACCCTTCCTCTTCTGTTACATTTCCATTACTTTAAATCACGCACTTGTCCTCTAGTCTTCCCATATTGTACTGTCTAACCAAATTTTGCAGACTCCTTTTATATAGTTTCACCCATTTTTCTGCCACTATTAAAAAGTGATTAGATTCGATTTTTACCAAACAGTAAACTTTCGTTTTCGTCACTGAAGTAAGCCAATCTATTTTGTAATATGTAGCTAATTAAATTCAGTACATTACCATTTTGTGACTTCTTACTTGGTTTCTGAATGAACTGATCTCGTTTTTTAAATTGAAAACTGTTCTAGAATCTGTATATGCTCTTTTGTTCGAGTCAATTTGATGTTAGGGTAGGTGTAGGCCTTTTAATCTACTCTTCGCAACTACCAGAGTGCCTCGACAATTTGCGCGGACCATTTTATGCTGGGCGACGCTTTAGCCAGTATTCATCATAGAATAATTACTTGCCATTTCGGTTGGTGGTCATTTTATTCCAAGCTGTTTAGCCAGCAAGGGTTACTTAACTGTTTAGCTGTTGCCACTCCTCTGCCGCTTTGAGGCACATGTTGGATTTGAGGGAAGCAATAATTGCTTTTCTGACAGTCTTAATCCAATATATATATAACACAATCTTTCTAAAAGTATTTGGTGATTTACACAATCAAATGCGGATGACATATCGAGGAACACCATCATCATAGACGTTTTCTGTTGATCGATAGCCCCATAGACATCAGACAGAACATTTAACAGAGCCGTTTAAGTTGAGTGGTATTGCCTGAAACCTGATTGATAAATCGGCTTTCGGTATGCTCAATGGAACCGCATCTGAGTGGTAAACGGTGTTGATAATTGAGTCAATTGTATCACAACTGAAGTCCCTTTTTCAAATTTGCACTACCGAAGCACCATTCCACAGCCCCACAGGCAAACTTTACAAGCAAATCGATGGTGTCGCTATGGGTTCCCCCCTTGGCGTCCTATTTGCCAGTTTTTACTTAGGACATCTGGAGAATGAGACCTTCAAAAACAATGCAAATTTAAAACCAAATATCTACGCTGGATACGTTGATGATATCTTTGTCTCCTATAACGATCCTGAACAAATCACCCAACTTCTTGGTACCTTAAACAAATCAAAACTAAGATTTACCATTGAAATTGAAAAGGAACAACGTTTACCTTTCCTTGATGTGTTGGTCACCCGTGGCGAAGAACGATTCAAGACTGTGGTCTATGTCAAAGAATAAAATACAGGAATTTGTTTGAATGGACAAAGTGAATGTACCGAACAATTTAAAGACAGCACAATAAAATCATTTGTAAACCGCGCATTCACAAACTCTTCCGATATTGAAAATCGCGACGCCAAATTAAAAAGAGTCACTAACCTGCTTGTAAACAATGGATATAAGACTTATTCTATTGAAAAGTTTGTTAAAGGCAAATTACTACACAACAATAACCTTCCTAGTTCCAACAATCAAGATAACGACATCATCTTGTATTACAGAAATCACATGTCAACTGCATACAAAGTAGATGAAGCTATTCTTAAACATATCGTCAATAAAAATGTCACACCAACCAACCCAAATAATAAAGTTAAACTCCGAATATATTACAACAATAAAAATACGTCTCACCTAATACTGAAAAACAACTGTAGTCCTAGAGATAACTCTGTGCTAAGGCGTAATCACATAATATATGAATTTAATTGCCCCTTTGACGGCTGTGCACGTCAACATGACTCATATATCGGGATTACTACTACCTCATTGACTAGAAGGCTTACGATGCATAAACAGAGTGGTACTATCAAATCTCATTTGAACTCAACACACTCAATCACTATTCATTCGGAATCGAAATATGGCCTTATTTGCAGCATGAATTAGGAAAATAAGTTTATTTTGAATTTGAATTCGGTAGAATTTATAGAATATTGTAAAAATTATGGTCTATTACCAACATTTATATATATATAATATATATATATATATATATATACAATTTTCATTATATTCTATCGCTGTAATTTATTTATTAATTTCTAATAATAATAATTTCTTTAATTTTCTAATAATAAATTGTAATTTATTATTTAGTTTATTTATTAAATAAATGAACAAAATGTTTTATAATCATTTTATTGCTATTAATTTGAAAATAACATATATAAATAAAAATAAATATTAATTATATATAAATTATTGAACTAAATTAAATATAAATTAATGAAATTAAAATTAAAATAATTTAAATGCAACCAAATGTTTTTTTCGGCAAAATTGCCATCATCAATGTTATTCTGTTCATCGGCTATCTGTTCATTAAATATTCTATTATTCTATAATTTAAAATACAATCAATCAATCAATCAATCAATAAGTTTATAAAGCGCTATTTCCGCGATGTTCATCAGCGCTTCTCAATGAATTTTGAACACACGCTTTTGATAGAGGTTTAAGTTTTGCATTATAAAACAAAACTGAGATGGTTTAAAGTTGTTGCACTTTTAGAATTAGATTGTGGGTATGTCAAGTTAGCAAAATCAACGAAAAGTTGTAAAAAAAATTTTATCTGTTGCGTGTGGTAGCTTGCAAAACCTTAATTATGGCATGGCTTCTTGTCCCATGCTACCCTACAGCAACTTATTTCACATTTAATACTCACCTACTCATTTTATTTAAACAAGGAGATTTAGATATTTTTGTGATCTTGTTTTGATCTTTCGCTCTCAGCCGTTTACTTAAATAAACAGGAGTCTAGGGTACATCGGTTTTTTTTGCGTATAGAAAAATTGTAATTTTTGTTAAGATGCGTTATATTTATGAGATGCTTTGTATAAATGGTGAGATGGATTGTATTAATGTTGAGATATGTTGTATTTATGTTAAGATGGGTTGTGACTATTAAATTGAGATGTGTTGTAAATGTTGAAGTGCATTTTAATGTGGAAAACTCAAGATATACGAGTCGTTCGATTGATTCATTAAAAGGTTGGCTATGAATAAATCAATGTGATTGGATTTCATCTAACAAAAAATATAAAAATTGTTCAACGGTAAAAAAAAGTGACAAAAATTTCATTTTTAAACTTTTTTCCACTTTTTGTAACTAAAAAAATTTGCAAAAAATTCAACGAAAAACACCATTACGACTAATAAGACTATATGTTAATTTTGCATTTTGCAAAAACATTTCAAGCTCCAATTAAAAAAGAATGTTAACATCAATATGCAAAAATTACTAGTTTTATAATAAAAAGTCTTGTTCAATAAAATAGTCATCATTTTTATAATATGACAATTTTATTAGGTAAGCGAAAATAACTCTACCAACAGAAAAACCCCTCTGAATATCTACTGTGTTCAGTTTCTTACATCTGAACAATTCAACAATCGACACATTTCTTTTACTTCTCAACCAATTTGCATCTATTTTTTGTTTATGCAAAATCTGAAACATTCAAATAGAAATCATTCAATTGTAAAACCATTAAGAAAATTAGATATAAATATGTGAAATATGTTGATAGAGTTGAACATGTAAACATCGCTATTGTATATTATTATTTTTATCATATTTATTATTCTCAAATGATTAACCAAAATATGAAATATTAGGTATTTCATTTTGTAATTTTCAATTAATAACAAAACGTTTTTTTTTTATTTTTCGAATGTTTTCAATAGATTTTAATGAAACATTTGGCAATAAGAAAAATTATGAATCTTAAAAAACTAAATAGAAATTAAAATATTCAAAAATTATAGAATTTAATTTAAATAAGTAAACAAATATTAAAACAACAGCAACAACTTCAGCCGCTATTTCTTTCGATATAAGAAATTCATTCCAAGCTGCCCCAATGGCACTCACCAATCAGTTGGATGGTCATCAAAGATTATTAGGCTGTATTCATTCGAGTGTCTCGCAAAGTTTATTATATCGGCTCTGCGCGGAAGTTTTATGCCTATTATGAAACATAATAAAAGTATTAATATATGATCCTTATATTTTTTGGGCTGTCATATTTTTTAGATAGTCATCATTTATCATTCACAATTTTTTCATTGTCATCTTGTATTTTTTTGTATTATTAACGACATTAAATAAAAATATATTAACAAAATAATTAACATGACTAACACAATCATATAACCATAAAAATTTTATCATTATCATCGTCATCATCATTATTCGTCAATTTTTCTGACGTAATCATCAACGTTAATATCAACATCATCATTTAAAATCATTCTTATTTTCGTTCCCCTCTTTTTAACAAACTTTGCAACGGGATATGTGTGCCCCCCATCGACGAACAACAAATCACAGAACGGCAGTTTTCCTTCTGATATCGCCTTAGGCACTTCAACTGTTGAGTCTCCAAATCTTTTTCAATTATCAACATTTTT
This sequence comes from Helobdella robusta, assembly GCF_000326865.2. Taxonomy (NCBI): domain Eukaryota; kingdom Metazoa; phylum Annelida; class Clitellata; order Rhynchobdellida; family Glossiphoniidae; genus Helobdella; species Helobdella robusta. The sequence goes on along the minus strand of NW_008704261.1, from coordinate 1,684,928 downwards.
TTTACATTTTTGTATGATGCGTGTAGTTGCTGTTCTGGTATATATATATATATATATATATATATATATATTGGTAATAGACCATAATTTTTACAATATTCTATAAATTCTACCGAATGTTTGGCGTTAATATGTTTGTAGTTCGTTTTTTCGATTTTTCTCACTAAAGTTTTTTGGTGAACGTTTAGTTTATTAACATTCAAAATAAACATTTTTTTTTAATTCATGCTGCAAATAAGGCCATATTTCGATTCCGAATGAACCATCATCATTCTGATTATGATAATAGGTGATTTAAGAGTTATTATAGTGCTCCTTGCTGTATATATAGGGAAATAATGACTTTGTAAAAATTAAATTGGTGTTGTAAAATTGAACTTTGATGCAAATTAGGTGTCAGGTTTCTTTATTTCTGGTCATTTTTTTTGGTCTCCTTTTCTTCATCGATAGCATCATATTCTTCTTTGTCACTATTTACGATGCTAGTTTTTATTACTTCTTTGTTTTCGTTGTTGGTTAAGCGCCGGGTTGGAAGTGAGGTTGTCATTTTTTGTTGTATATTTATTTTTGGTTTATTGATGTCAATTAGGACTGCTTCTGCAACTTTAAGATGCGTGTAGTTGCTGTTCTGGTATATTACTTTGGTGTTGCTGTCGAGGATTTCACGGCTAATTGTGATTGAGTTTTTTACAACAACAATTTTACAACACCAAAGTAATTTTT
>NW_008704261.1:1680225-1684155 GCF_000326865.2 Helobdella robusta | reverse complement strand
TAATGATTCAACATCCAAAATTTTAACCCCATATATGGGGTTAAAATTTTGTTCAAGAATTTTGCAACAGTGTAGGTGACAGTATATATTCCAAACAATTACACACTACAATCTTCCCGTGAGTTTATTAATCTCCTCAGCATTAATAAACCATCCAAATTTATTGCCTCTCTGGATGTTGAATCATTATTCACAAATGTACCAATTCATGATACAATTGACATAATTATCAACACCGTTTACTACTCAGATATGGTTCCATTGAACATACCGAAAGCACAACTGAAGTCCCTTCTTTCACATATATATATATATATTTATTTATATATATATATATATATATATATATAGATATATATAGATATATATATATATATATTTTGTTAAATTTATTTGCCCATTTTGCATTTATCAACTTTTTTATTATGGACTCAACACAGCGTAGTTTTTGACATTCATATTTATTGTGAAATTGTTACATATTAGAAGCTGACAACGTTGTTTCGGCTAGGTAGCCATCATCAGAGCCTAAAACCAATGAAATATAAGAAATTTAATTAAAATAAATGAATATATTTTGAACAATGTTGAAAGTAGTGTTAAACTTTTTCATATTTCTTTTTAATTTATTAATTTCCAAGAAATTAGACATTTTATTGTTTTTTTTTAAATTTTTATTAAATAAATTTGCAAATAGCTATTTCGAATTATAAATAACTCATCTTCAGTGCATTATATATAAGATATGTAAGATATTTGATATAAAGGAACAAGTAATTATTAATTTATATAAATTATTTAATTAAAACAGAAAACCAATAAAGTAAATTTAATAACTATAAACAATATAAAACGCGATTTTTAAAATTTTTTAAAATTTTTTTAATGGCAAGATTGTTTATATTATGGTTGTTAAGGTAAATATCAACGCTCAGCCGAGAAGCGCGAATTAATTTATTTAATTAACTATATATTATTAATATTATTTTGACAATATTTAAAAACGTTATTATTATTATTATCATCGCTGTGGTTCTTCTTGCTTCTTGTGATGATGTTCCATTTGCAAGTGATATTTGAGCTGTGGGTTGTGGCGTTGGTATCTACATTGTTGGCACTGTTGTTGTTGTTATTGTTGATGCTGTTGTTGGTGTTGTTGATGTTGTTGTTGTTGATGTTGTTGTTAGGGTTGTCACTATTGATGATGTTCCAATTGCAACTGATATTTGCGCTGTGGGTTGTAGCATTGGTATCTACAGTGTTGGCACTGTTGTTGTTGTTATTGTTGATGTTGTTGTTGATGTTGTTGTTGGTGTTGTTGATGTTGTTGTTGAAGTTGTCACTATTGGTATGATTGTTGTTTACATCATCAATATTGTTGGTGATAACATTGTTATAATTATTGCTGTTGTCGTAATTGTTGTTGTTATAATTATAATGATTGTTGTTTTTATTTAGTAGTCTATTTGAAGGTAGAATGTTGTTAGACTGTACTTGAATGTTCATGGAGGGATTTTTGTTTTGTATGAAAATTGATTCAGCTATTTTCAGGTTTGTGATGTTGTTATTGCAATAAACTATTTGCGTGTTATTTAACATTTGTCGTGTTAAAGTGATGTTATGCTGTTGTTGATAATGTTGTTTAATTGATCCATGTTGTAGATGCATGGTCAAACGTCTTGACAATGTGGTAGTTGTCATTCCAATATATGAAGCATTGTTGCGGTGCGAACATTCACCGACGGAGATTTATATTCATATATTAGATGACTTTGTTGTAGTTGAGTAGTTGCAGGCAGGCAATTATTTTTCATGATTAGTTGGGATGTTTTTAAATTTTGATAGTAAATTCGAAGAACAACTTTATTAATTAGATTTGACGCTACTACGTTTCTGCGTATTATTCCTTTTAAAATTCTTTCATCTTCTTTATACGCCATTGAAAAGCTATTTTTGTAGTAAAATATTATCTTATTTTTGTCATTCAGTTTGTTGTTGATTTGGTTTCTAATGATACGGCTGTTGTTGTTGCGTATAAAGAAGATGAAAGAATTTTAAACTACAGAAATGACAAGACAGCGAAGATACTGCAATCTCAATTGCAAAATCATTAAAATTAAATGTGGGTAAAACACAAATTGAGAAAATTGTACGGGACAAGGCTGCAATTCGTAAAAGTTGGGAAAAATGTGACAATGCAGAACGAAAGTACGTTAAACAAAAAAATGGATTTATAGTGACTGATGAAATGATGTAGAAGTGGTTTTGCGATAGTTGACGACGAAATTTGCCTATCAGTGGTCGCATGATCACTTAGAGAAGGTCAAAGAGAAGGCGGCTATTAAGGCTGTGGTTTTTGAGCACAATGAATATACCGCATCTAACGGATGGATGTTTAAGTGGATGAAAGTCACAACATTCATTCGTCTGTTCTTTTCGGAGATAGAGTAGAGGTATCTGAGGAAACGGTAGAGGAATGGACAAAGAGAATGCCAGTCATTTGTAAAGGCTTTTTTTAGAGCATTACCAGCCAAATCAATGATTGTTAAAGGTGATGACGCAGCTGGCATTAAACACCTAAAGATAGATTCACTGTTTTCCTTTGCTCAAGTGCCACAGGAAAAAAATTAAAGCTATTTGTTATAAAAAAAGTGTCGAACCCAGGTGTTTTCAGAGCATTGAGATGTTAAATCTTGGAATAGACTATTTTTTTTAATAATAAGGCATGAATAACATCAGCAATTTTTACGCAATGGGCAAATAAACATAACAAAATGCGAATTCTGAAAAGCCACATCTTAGTTTTCATTGACAATTGTACTGCCCACCCAGTTATGCAGCTACTCAATGTAAATTTTATTATGCTTCATCCAAATACCACATCTAGATTACAGCCATGTGATGCCAGAAATTTTCAAGCAGTAAAACTCAACTACAGAAAAAGTCTGTTATTTTGTTTAAAATGGAGGACAACACATCCACTGGGCCAGAGGTGATAAAATTAGTAAACTTGCTGAACGCAGTGATGTGGTTGAAAAAATGACTATTTTCAAGTGCTTTTTGAAGTTTGGATTTAAGATCCCAATAGTTTATGTCATTAAAAGTAATCATTTTCTGGTTTTAATGTTTGTTTTCCTTCTTTTTTTTAGTTTTTGTTTTTTAATTTAATTGGGGAACATTTATTTTTCTTTAAACCACACTTCAGCTTCCTATGCAAAAAATATTGGATAGGTGAACAATAATTTTCAGATGATGTAGCACCAATTGAAATGAAAATAGAGAACCCTGCAAATGAAATCAAGCTCCCCAGGGGCATGACATTAGAACAGTTTCTTGAAAAAGATGACAGTTCCAACCTTAGTTGAAACAGAGGAAGATAACTTGGATATCCAGTCACAGCCTGAAGATTCACAAAAAGATGGTACTGATGAAATAATTGAACCAGTGATTTCTTTTACTGCTGCTGCTAAAAGTACTCAACAGTTGATTCATTTTGCACTGACTCATGGATTTCAAAGAATTCCAGAACTTTTGGAAAATTTTCATGGTAATGTTCCAACATAACATCTTAAAAAGAAGTCAACAGTTGTTCAACCTCAACTTATTTTTCCCTAAAATAAATTAAATTTTTGAGTTTAACAATACAACATGGTTTTTTATTGTACATTTACTAATAAAAAATAATGTGCAACATCTTATGTACCTTTTTTATTTGGTTGTAAATATGCTATCTCCCCATTTAAGACCCTATCTTTCAAGACTGATTTCTATGACACTTTCAAAGTTGTTTATAGAGAGTACCACTATATATATATGTCATATTATATATATATAAATGTTGGTAAAAAACCATAATTTTTACAATATTCTATAAATTCTACCAAATGTTTGGCGTTAATAAGTTTGTAGTTCGTTTTTTCCATTTTTCTC